>NW_021680776.1:108231-114434 GCF_001412515.2 Diachasma alloeum
TCTTATTCTCCTTCTATATCGCCTTCAGGCTCCCCAAAACTCCAAAACTAACGCAATTAACTTTACAAATAGCTTAAACACAACGTGTGTTGGAACCATCAAAGGAGAAGTGAGGTTCGTTTTCCCAACGACACCACGCTGGACTGTGAAAACGCGGTAACGACGCTCATTGGCTGCTCCTTCCCTACACTCCTCCAATCAGTTTCCGGACAACTAGACTCTGTCGCTCACATGGCCGAACCAAGTCCGTCGGCGCACGCGCGGTGACTTCTCTAGACGTTATTTAGTTAAAACCATTTATCCCAGAGTATCAATTAACTCTAAATGTCCTCTGACCTCCTTTCAAATCAATCTCCTGACCATTTTGTCACCAAAGGACCATTTCACTCAACCTCCTTCTGATCTCGGTGAAATACTTCACTTCCCCTTCTACATTGAACCAGCCGGGCTCCTACGTCACGTTTCCCGTAGAGTTGCCCGAGAGCTGGCGACCTCTGGCAATCCGAAGACCCATGAAGCTCTCATCACGAACTCGAAGTGTCCCGAAGTCCCTCGATGACTCCCGGAGACATTGCCACCTCAGTCCCACGATGTCGGCGCCAGATTCGATTCAAACAATCCGGAAGACGATACAAAACAAAAGAATTAACAAAATATGCTTAATCTCTCTCGTGACTCCCGCTGTCGGTTGGTGACTTCCCGTCTGGTAATTTTTTAATTCGAAACCCACACGCGAAACGGTCGAATAACAAACAATGCTATTTGTGACGGAAAATAACACGGCACAGTGTATAATGATAGTACAAGACCCGTAGGGGGAATGCCGGGAGATGGCGGCAGTGTCGATATCCTAACGAGGTCGGTCAAGTCGACAGGAGTCGCAGCCAGAATAAGAGAGACCCCAACAGAGGTGGGGCGGCACGGTCGATTCTAACGGCTGGACGAGCAGCCTTTGCCGGTAACTCGGCAGTAGGGACAGAAGGAGAATATCCATGGATTTTTGGAGTGGGGGACAAGCATATGAGTGGGAATTACGTAGAGTGGGGGTATCCTGGGCAGGGAAAACATCTGCTAGAAGCCCTATAGCAGTCCCGCTGTCACAGGGGTAGGTTCGAAGGGGGGTTTGTGTCCTCCTTGTCCTCAATGTTTACTTTATGTTTTTCCGTTGATTCATTCGCCCGCTAATTAATATTAAGGGATGAGACGAGGACTTTTCGATGGAGAATAGATTCCCCATCTATCAACCCCCGTTTCATCCCTTAATCTTTGTTATAAAAAAATTAAAACTGCGACGAAAGTCACGGTGCTATGAGAAACCCAATGGTTTCTCGGCGCAGAGTGCCACCCCAATAATTCGCCCGCCAATTAAAAAAACCGTCTCTCCCCTCCTAATTGACATTAAGGAATGAAACCAACGCTGTTCGATGGAGAATTAAAGTCCCCATCCAGCAACCCCCGGTTCATCCGTTAATAATCTATGTAATAGAAAATTAAAAACTGCGACGCAATTTACGGCGCTATGAACAACTTAATGGATAACTCGCCCGCCAATTAAAAAATCGTCTCTCCCCGCCTAATTAACATTAAGGAATGAAAGCAATGCTGTTCGATGGAGAATTATATTCCCCATACAGCAACCCTCGTTTCATCCCTTAATCTGTGTAATCAAAAAATGAAAACTGCGACGAAATTCGCGGCGCTATGAGAAACCCAATGGTTTCTCGGCGCAGAGTGCCACCCCAATAATTCGCCCGCATTAAAAAATCTCTCTCCCCTCCTAATTAACATTAAGGAATGAAGCCAATGCTGTTCGATGGAGAATTAAATTCCCCATCCAGCAACCCCCGTTTCATCCCTTAATCTCTGTAATAAGAAAATTAATATTGCGACGAAAGTCGCGGCGCTATGAAAAACTCAATGGTTTCTCGGTGCAGTGACTCCCGACAACTCGCCCGCTAATTAAGAAATCGTATCTCTGCTCCTAATTAACATTAAGGAATGAAACCAATGCTGTTCGATGGAAAATTAAATTTTCCATCCATCAACCCCCGTTTCATCCCTTAATCTCTCTAATCAAAAAATTAAAACTGCGACGAAAGTCGCGGCGCTATGAGAAACCCAATGGTTTCTCAGCTCAGAGGGACACCCCAATAATTGGCCCGTTAATTGAAAAATCGTCTCTCCCCTCCTATTTAACATTAAGAAATGAAACCAATGCTGTTCGATGGAGAATTAAATGCCCCATGCATCAACCTCCGTTTCATCCCTTAATCTTTGTTATAAAAAAATTAAAACTGCGACGAAAGTCGCGGCGCTATGAGAAACCCAATGGTTTCTCAGCTCAGAGGGACACCCCAATAATTGGCCCGTTAATTGAAAAATCGTCTCTCCCCTCCTATTTAACATTAAGAAATGAAACCAATGCTGTTCGATGGAGAATTAAATTCTCCATCCAGCACCCCCCGTTTGATCCCTCAATCTCTGAAATACAAAATTAAAAACTGCGACGCAATTTACGGCGCTATGAAAAACTTAATGGATAACTCGCCCGCCAATTAAAAAATTGTCTCTCCCCCCCCCCTAATTAATATTAAGGAATGGAACCAACGCTGTTCGATGGAGAATTAAATGCCCCATGCATCAACCTCCGTTTCATCCCTTAATCTCTGTAATCAAAAAATAAAAACTGCGACGAAAGTCACGGTGCCAATTAAAAAATCGTCTCTCCCCCCCTAATTAATATTAAGGGATGAAACCAATGCTGTTCGATGGAGAATTAAATTCCCCATGCAGCAACCCTAGTTTCATCTCTCAATCTCTCTAATAAAAAAATAAAAACTGCGACGAATATCACGGCGCAATGAAAAACCTTATGGTCTCTCGGCGCAGTGACTCCCGATAACTCGCCCGCTAATTAAGAAATCGTCTCTCCCCTCCTAATTAACATTAAGGAATGAAACCAATGCTGTTCGATGGAGAATTAAATTCCCCATCCTTCAACCCCCGTTTCATTCCTTAATCTCTGTAATAAAAAAATAAAAACTGCGACGAAAGTCGCGGCGCTATGAAAAACTCAATGGTTTCTCGGCGCAGTGACTCCCGACAACTCGCCCGCTAATTAAAAAATCGTATCTCTGCTCCTAATTAACATTAAGGAATGAAACCAATGCTGTTCGATGGAGAATTAAATTCCCCATCCATCAACCCCCGTTTCATCCCTTAACCTCTGTAGAATTAGAATTAGAATTAGAATATGCGCGGCTGGTCACTTAAAGCGCCCAGAGTCACCTAAATCATACGATCTTTTGTAACAACCGCCTTAGTTTCGGTCAGTCACATAGCCCTGTGTTTCTCACTAGGCTAATAAGGCTGGTGACAGCTGCTTGTCGTAAGTCCTCTGGTTCCAGGAAAGCCTGGCCCCAGATTTTATAGCGACGGAGTGGTAATAGGGGGCATTCACGTAAAATGTGGATAACGCCCTCCTTATCGCCTCCGCACAGTCTACAGTCTTCTTGGTCTGCAAGTATCATCTTGAACAGATGAGCTCTGAGAGCTGTATGACCCGTGAGGAGCCCCATTGCTACCCTCAGATACCCTCTGTGCAGCTCCAGAAGCTTTCTGGTTCTATCTCTTAGTTGCCCCCTCGTAAGCAGTTTCGCTTGTCTGCAGGTCACAACTTTCTCCTAACGCCTGGCATGATCTCGCCGGAAATGTTCTTTAATAAGAGTTTTTCCCACTGCGAAGGGCATGCCAAGCAGGCGGTGTGCGGGCACCCTTTCTGTATCCTCCTTGGCCAGCTTATCTGCCCCTTTATTACCCAGAATCCCATGGTGGCCTGGTACCCAGGTTACGGTAACCTGGTTGTTTTTACCCAGTGTGTCCAATGCCTGCATGCATTTCCACACCACCTGTGACTCTATAGTAGGTTTTTCCAGGGCGTGAATCGACACCTGGCTGTCACTGCAGATGAATATTTTCACCCTTTTTGTGTCTCTCGCGTTCAGATACTCTGCACACTTAAGTATGCCCAGCATTTCTACTTGAAAGACGGTTGAATGGTGGCCCAGTGGAAAACTCTCTCCAAAGTCATCTTTCAGACGGTAGATGCCTGCCTCAAAACTTTCATTGAAGCCAGAGCCGTTTGTAAACCAGTAGTCTTCTCTTGGTCCTGGTTGAAGTTCCGAGTCTAGCCACTCCTATCTGGGTGGTATACTCGTTCTGAAAGTTTTCCTGATCTGATACTTCGTAGGAATTCTATCCGTCTTACCTATGAAGGGTCGATCATTGATTAGGCTAAGTCTTGTATGGCCTTGGCCCGTCATCCTCCATTCTTGTTGACACCTTAGTCTATGTGCAGTTGTGGTAGCACAACTCACAACTCTAAGGTCGAGGGGTGGGATACGGAGTGCTATTTCTTCCGCCTCGGTAGGTGTTGATTTCATGGCTCCTTTTGCAGTCCTCAGGAAGGTTTCCTGTAGGCTTTTCAACAGGTTCCCTGTTTCCGTCTTACTCACCCTCGGCCACCAGACGACCGCAGCGTACAACAGTCTCGGAAGTAGAACCATTTGGTAGAGCCAGAGCATCATTTTAGGATTGAGTCCCCATGTCCTGTCCACAGCTCTTCTGCACGCCCACATAGAGGGAAACACTTTATTTGTCTGTGTACAGATATGTTCTTTCCAGCTGAGTTTATTATCCAGGAGAACACCCAGATATTTCACTCTGTTGGTGTAGTTTATCTCCGAGCCATTTAGCTTCAGAGGTTGGATCTTTTCCAGTCTATAATTTCTGGTGAAAACCAGGACTGTTGTTTTGGCTGGATTTACCGATAGGCCAGTTTCCCTCCACCAGTCCGAAATGATATTGAAGGCTGTTGCCATCAGGTCCCTTAGCACCCTCAGAAATCCGCCTTTCACAACAACTGCCACATCATCGGCAAAACCGGTGATGTGGCAGCCGGCCTCACTTAGTTGATTAACAAGTCCATCTACAACCAGGTTCCATAGCAGGGGCGAGAGAACTCCCCCCTGCGGACAGCCCCTAGTCGGACGTCCCTCCACACATGCCCTCCCATGTCCTGCCGACAGTCTTCTGCCTTTCAGCATGTTTTGTATCCAAGCAATGATGGCCTTGGACACCTGTCGTTCTGCCATGGCTTTCTCTATAGCCGGATTCGAAGTGCTATCAAAAGTCCCCTCAATATCCAGAAAGGCCCCGGGATGAAAAATTTGAGTCTTTTTGGGGTCTGCAAGACTCGCGTCTGTGTCTATGAGAGAGTATGCGTTGGAGACGCAGTTAGACTGCTACCGAGCGTCTCTTACGCATCTCAATAATTAATTAATCACTAATAACTCCTTCAATTTCATTATTGGAAAATAATTGAAAATATTAATGTAGTTAATTCACAAATTGAACAATTATAAAACAAAAAAAAAAGAAATCGGTTCAGCGGTTCTCCAGATGTTCCCTCCTTCCTTTTACTAACCTTTTACTAACCCAACTCGCTACTGCTTAGCTTCAGTGATCGCAGGTTACCCCGGTATCTTCTGCGCTATACAGCTGCTTGTCGCGAGTGAATTTTTTTTCGCTTGATATGCGCAATTATTGAGAGGGAGGAGATAGGGGAAGCATTGACGAAGGTGAACAGTGGGGTTATATGGGATAACGGAGAGGGGCGCATGATAAGGGAAACTGGAATTAAATGGGGCAAAATGGGATAGCGTTTAAATGGACCCATAAAGTAAGCCAGAACGGTGAGTGTGGGAGACGTTATCCCATTTTACCCCACTCCGACAGTGGGGTAAAATGGGATAACGGGGTGACTTGGAGTAGGGGTTGAATCCGACAGCGAATTAATTTAATTTTTCAATTTTTGTACTTTTTCAATTTACTTTTCTAATTTTTTTATTCATGGTTGCGTAAATTGAATGATGGAATGAAATTAGATGGTCGAGTGTAGAATTGAATTTCCGAGTAAACAGGACGAGAATGNTGTAAATTGAATGATGGAATGAGATTAGATGGTCGAGTGTAGAATTGAATTTCCGAGTAAACAGGACGAGAATGCTATTCACTGCTCAGATTGTGGGGTAAAATGGGCTGAACTAAATGACAGGCTAATTAGCCGGAGGGGTAAATTGGGCGGCAGGTAAATTAAATACGGGTGTTTAGGGGGATGATCGGGTAAAATCGATAGCGGGGTA
>NW_021680776.1:117330-118161 GCF_001412515.2 Diachasma alloeum
TCCTCACAGCCCCCTCCCACTGTCCCTCATCAACCTTTGCTGCTGCATCCGCCAAGGTTGCAATTGCCCCCGAGGTTTGATGCAGCTTCCCTCTCTTGCGACGTCTTCTCTCGGCTCCACTCAGTCTGACACGATTCACATCGGTGCCAGACTGGTCAGCATAGTCAGACTTCNTGCCGCGATTGCCCAGGGCTTGGCTTGTCTCGGGTGGGTTACACCCAAGACTACTCTCAGAGGTCGCCCAGGTTTCTGAGAGGCACCGTTAGCGACACAGCTCCCCCTGTGCCACGCATCCTTAGGCACGATATGGCCGAGGCCATGGCTTAAGCCGCTCACACACATGGATTGGGTGGGTTCCTCTTAGCGACCGCGAGCGGCGGTAGTCTTTAAGACCCCCACCGCCCGCGACCAAGCCCCGTCACTAACGTCAAAGTGGGAATCCCGTGGATCGGGTAATCTCTGTAATCAAAAAACAAAAACTGCGACGAAAGTCGCGGCGTTATGAAAAACCTAATGGATAACTCGCCCGCGAATTAAAAATTTGTCTCTCCCCTCCTAATTGAGATTAAGGGATGAAAAAACGGCAGTTTGATGGAGAATTAAATTCCTCATCAATTAACCCTCTTTCAGCCCTTAATCTCTATAAAAATGGAAGAAACTGTCATGAAAATCACAGCGCAGTAAGATCAATAATTGTTTTGCGGCGCACAGTGACTCCCGGTAATTAAAAATTCACCTCTCCCCTTCTAATTTAGATTAAGGGATGAAAAAGGGCAATTCGACGGAGAATTTAATTCCCCATCAATTAACCCTCTTTCATCCCTTAATCTC
>NW_021680776.1:118380-119776 GCF_001412515.2 Diachasma alloeum
TCGTTACAAAGATTAAGGGATGAAAGAGGGTTAATTAATGAAAAATTCAATTCTCCGTCGAACCGCTTTTTTTTCATGGCTTAATCTCAATTAGGAGGGGAGAGGTGAATTTTTAATTACCGGGCGAAACTGTGCGCCGCGAAACTATTATNCGAAAAAATTATTTTTCTTACTGGCCCCTGACTTTCATGGCAGTTTTTAATTTTTCGTTACAAAGATTAAGGGATGAAAGAGGGTTAATTAATGAAAAATTCAATTCTCCGTCGAACCGCTTTTTTTTCATGGCTTAATCTCAATTAGGAGGGGAGAGGTGAATTTTTAATTACCGGGCGAATGGTGAAAAGTCAGTGTGCGCCGCGAAAAAATTATTTTTCTTACTGGCCCCTGACTTTCATGGCAGTTTTTATACTTTTGTTACAGAGATTAAGAGATGCAACAAAGGTTGATGGATGGGGAATTTAATTCTCCATCGAACAGCATTGGTTTCATTCCTTAATATTAATTAGGAGGGGAGACACCATTGTTTAATTAGCGGCCGAGTTATCCATTGTGTTTTTCATAGTGCCGTAAATTCCGTCGCAGTTTTTATTTTTTTATTACAGAGATTAAGAGATGAAACGGGGGTTGATGGATGGAGAATTTAATTCTCCATTGAACAGCATTGGTTACATTCCTTAATATTAATTAGGAGGGGAGACACCATTTTTTAATTAGCGGCCGAGTTATCGTAAAGCGCCGTAAACTTCGTCGTAGTTTTTATTTTTTTATTATAGAGACTAAGGGATGCAACAAAGGTTGATGGATGGGGAATTTGATTCTGCATTGAACAGCATTAATTTCATTCCTTAATATTATTTAGGAGGGGAGATACGATTTTTTAATTAGCGGGCGAGTTATCCATTGTGTTTTTCATAGTGCCGTAAATTGCGTCGCAGTTTTTATTTTTTTATTACAGAGGTTAAGAGATGAAACGGGAGTTGATGGATGGAGAATTTATTTCTCCATCGAACAGCATTGGTTTCATTCTTTAATATTAATAAGGAGGGGGGAGATGATTTTGTAATTGGCGGGCGAGTTATCCATCAAGTTTTTCATAGCGCCGTAAATTTCGTCGCGGTTTCCATTTTTTTATTACAGAAATTAAGGAATGCAAGAAAGGTGGATAGATGGGGAATTTAATTCTCCATCGAACAGCATTGGTTTCATTCTTTAATATTAATAAGGAGGGGGGAGATGATTTTGTAATTGGCGGGCGAGTTATCCATCAAGTTTTTCATAGCGCCGTAAATTTCGTCGCGGTTTCCATTTTTTTATTACAGAAATTAAGGAATGCAAGAAAGGTGGATAGATGGGGAATTTAATTCTCCATCGAACAGCATTGGTTTCATTTTTCAAT
>NW_021680777.1:0-9653 GCF_001412515.2 Diachasma alloeum
GCCCTCCAAGTTTGAGACTTTTGTCGCAATTAGAATGCAAGTAATCAGGCTAGCAGAAGATTCCTTTTTTAAAGAATCAATGGAAAATGTCAATTCCCATTTTTTTCTAAATTTGTGGGGTGACAAAAGTCAGTGAGGGTCCTCTGAAGGTGCCCTCCAAGTTTAAGACTTTTGTCGTAATTAGAATGCAAGTAATGAGGCTAGCAGAAGATTCATTTTTTTCCTAATCAATGGAAAATGTCAATTGACATTTTTTTTGAAGTTTGTGGGGTGACAAAAGTCAGCGGAAGTCCTCTGAAAGTACCCTCGAGGTTTAAGACTTTTGTCATAATTAGAATGCAAGTAATCAGGTTAGCAGAAAATTAACTTTTAAAAAAATCAATGGAAAATGTCAATTGATATTTTTTTTGACATTTGTGGGGTGACAAAAGTCTGTGGGGGTCCTCTGAAGGTACCCTCGCAATTTCAGAGTTTTGTCACCTCTAGAACCCCAAAATCCCAAAATCCACATATTATTATTAACTACAATAAACAAATGGTTAATTGTTAATTGTCTTGCACTCAATACGCTAATAGATATTAGTTTTGTCAAGTTTTGTCGGCCTTTAATAATCTGCTAAATCATCTTCCAAGGGTGGAAACTCGGTCGAGCGTGAGAACCACTGCTTTCCTATTTTCGGCAAACGAATTTTCGGCTAGCTTCCACTCCATTCAGAATGCTTACGGTTCACGGAACTCGACTGAATTCTTATTTATCACTATCGTTGCGCATTATATCATGAATGTATTACATTTCGAAATATTGCAACTGCATAAAAAAAATCATGAAAACAATGAATACTTGAAGCTTGACGGTTCTTATACGCGATTTGAGTTAGTTCATTTACGACAAAATCATACTTGAGAACAAGAATATGGTAAAGCATGAAACCTTTCTCGGGCCACGTGAGTTGAGATGCCTGGGAGAATTAAACAGTTGAAGAAAAATTACTTGTCTCAAGAAAATATGTTTCAGATATTAGAATTTTTTCCTCATTGTTGGTGAATTTGAGAAAACATTCTCTAATTATTAATTAAGAAATGAAAAAAAAATTCGGTGTCAAATGATGCGAAAAATGATTACACAGCAATTGATCATAATTTTTGAGATGGTAGTGTTACTATCATAGTGAAAAACTTTACGTACTGGTCCAGACAAATCACATCGTAAGGCCCTGAAAATGATGGGGTGCTATTTTTGTCACTTAAAGGGGTCAAAAAACTAAAATTTTTGTGAGAATTAGATACTAATGATGAGATACTAAATGAGAGACCGTGCGGGAAAAGTAAGTGGTTCTGGGCAAAAAACAGGTGAGCGGTATTGCTTGCTAAGCGGTACAGGTATCACCTCTCCACACTGTTAGAAAATTACTCTTGAAATTTTAACTGAAAAAGCTTGAAATTTTTAACGACGACAAAGTTACATGAAATTTCTGCATATTTATTCACTGATGAATCAGTTAATCTCTCTTGAATATTCAAGTAATTCTCAATTTTCAGATCCATGCAGCATTGAAAAATGTTGAAAATTGGGAAAATTCAGGCAAAAAAAATTCTGTATTCTCAATCTATTGAAATAGTTATTTTCATCACAAGGTCCACAAAGTATTTTCTGACGAATGTGGCTTTGTAGGCGGAGCCGAAGGCGAAAATACTTTTGGACCGTGTGATGAATGCAATTTTTCGTCAGAAGGCCCGTAAACTGCGATTCTAACCTCGCTTCGCTCGGTTATATCGCGGTTTACCGGGCCTTCTCACGAAAATTCAATTGCATTTGATATTGAATTTTTACTATGAGTTTGAAAATTTCAGCTTCCATTGGACTATTAATGATCGCTTAACATGCAAAAATCAATTGTCTTGAATTTTCAAGATAAATGAGAAAGGTTATGAATATTTCTGTTTGAAATTAAATTCAAACTCTTGACATTGAGAATTCAGATAAAGCTGTGATTGAAATTTCACGAAATTTCTAACAATGTGCAAATAAGAGCACTATGATCGAAATCTGGTTATTAGCCATCTGCAAAAAAATTCGCATACAATTCCTAAATTTGTCTCCTCTCATCTCTCTACACGGAGAAAAAAAATGTAAATTCAAGTTTTTTTTTTCTATATTCTAGAATCTGCAGTTTAGAACTTGCATCCAGCTAAAATCTAGAAAAAAAAAATTAATTTCAGAAAATAAATAAATGAAATTAATCAACCAAAAAATGATGGTTTCAAGGCAAAAATATTCTGGAATCTATCGAATTAGGGGATTAAGTTCCCCTCTTTAGCACATTTTCAAAATGAAAGGCATTTTGGAAATTTTGAATTGAACCTTTGAAAAAATGGAAAAATATGGTCCTAAAAGGTTGGGCTTAGGCGATTCAGCATCATCTGAAACGTGCAGATTCATTATCCCCTGAAGAAACATTTTTTCTTTACTTTTTGGCCCAATTTCAAATTTCCAAATTCCCTTTAAAAAATAAAAATAAAATTGTCCTCAAAAGTTGGGCTCAGATGATTTAGAATCATCTGAAACGTGCAGATTCACTATCCCCTAAAGTGGACAATTCGCGTGAATTGTGCCAACAGGTCGTATGAACACTGCCAGGGGATATGAAATCTCCACGTTTCAGATGATTCTGAGTCATCTGAGTCTATCTTTGAAAAATTTTGAAAATTCACGCCAAAAGGTCGTATAAACACTTTCCCAGAAAATATGAAATCTCCACGTTTCAGATGATTCTGAGTCATCTGAGTCTATCTTTGAAAAATTTTGAAAATTCACGCCAAAAGGTCGTATAAACACTTTCCCAGAAAATATGAAATCTCCACGTTTTGGATGATGCTGAGTCGTCTGAGCCCACTTTTACGCGACAATTTTTTCGATTTTTTTACGCGTAATTTTTTGAAAATTTGTGCCAAAAGGCCGTATAAACACTTTCCCAGGAAATACGAAATCTCCACGTTTTATATGATGCTGAGTCATTTGAGCTCAATTTTACGTGACAAATTTTTTTATTTTTTTTACGCGTAATTTTTTGAATTTTTCGAAAATTTGTGCCAAAAGGTCGTATAAACACTTTCCCAGAGAATACGAAATCTCCACGTTTTGGATGATTCTGAGTNTAAAATTGTCCTCAAAAGTTGGGCTCAGATGATTTAGAATCATCTGAAACGTGCAGATTCACTATCCCCTAAAGTGGACAATTCGCGTGAATTGTGCCAACAGGTCGTATGAACACTGCCAGGGGATATGAAATCTCCACGTTTCAGATGATTCTGAGTCATCTGAGTCTATCTTTGAAAAATTTTGAAAATTCACGCCAAAAGGTCGTATAAACACTTTCCCAGAAAATATGAAATCTCCACGTTTTGGATGATGCTGAGTCGTCTGAGCCCACTTTTACGCGACAATTTTTTCGATTTTTTTACGCGTAATTTTTTGAAAATTTGTGCCAAAAGGCCGTATAAACACTTTCCCAGGAAATACGAAATCTCCACGTTTTATATGATGCTGAGTCATTTGAGCTCAATTTTACGTGACAAATTTTTTTATTTTTTTTACGCGTAATTTTTTGAATTTTTCGAAAATTTGTGCCAAAAGGTCGTATAAACACTTTCCCAGAGAATACGAAATCTCCACGTTTTGGATGATTCTGAGTCATTTGAGCCTAATTTTATGAGACCATTTTTTAAATTTTTTTACGCGTAATTTGTTTTTACTGAAAATTTGGGCCAAAAGATCGCATGAACACTTTCCAAGGGAATATGAAATCTCCACGTTTTTAATGATTCTGAGTCATCTGAGCCCGATTTTTTGAGACATTTTTTTTTGTAGTGAATTTTTCAAATTTTTGAAAATACGGATAAAAAAGTCGTATAAACACTTTCCTAGGGAATAATAAATTTCCACGTTTCAGATATGTCTGGGTCATTTGAACCTAATTTTTCGGAACATAGTTTTTGGTCTGCTTAAAAACAATTAGGAGACTTTTTAAAAATTCATTCAAATTCATTCATTCCAGATTAACTGAAAAAATTCTCAATTCCCTGTGAGTAAACCAAAAAAAATTGTCTCAAAAAGTTACATAAAAATGAGTCAGACTCATCTGAAACTTTTTGAGATTTTGTACTCTTTCAGGAAGTGATTATACAATCTTTTGGCCCAAATTTGTACAATCTTCGAATTTACTCTAGACAGAGCAAAAAATTTCTATCAAAAAGTTAGGCTCAGATGACTCAGAATCATCTGAAACGTGGAGATTTCATATCCCCTGGGAAAGTGTTTATACGACCTTTTCACACAAATTTTCGGGAAAACCAAAAAAAAAATGTTTATACGACCTTTTGGGACAACTCCCGCGAATTCTCCTTGGAAAGAAAAATATTTCCAAAAATGCAAGTCTAGAATCGATTTCTAGAATCTAGTAAAAAGAGACATGGAATTTATCGGAAGAATTTCAGATTCAAGAAAAAAATGGATGAAAATAAAAATAATACGGATCATTTCTAGAATTTTTTCTATAAAAATAATTCGATATGGCGGTTGAGTTTATCATTCTTCGAAGGATAAATTTGACCATGATGATTTGATCAATTTCATGATTTTTTTTTCTCTGTGATACCCTCCAATACGGGGCGATTCAATCATCAGTACAGTAGACTCTCGTTATAGTCGCACTCACGGGGCTGTAGGGGCAGCCGATTCTGAGAATGGGACTGTATTTCTCTTCCCCCACCAGGCGCTCACGGTACGCCTAAATTCCGGGAATCGGGAGCGATAAGAAAATAAATTTTACTCCAATTATTTTTCTCTTCAATTTGCATTGAACATTTTTATTAAATATAAAAATTATTTTCATTAAACACTTTTATTAAATTAACAAAATGAATTGCGTTGAACACTTTTAGTAAATTAATGAAATGAATAGAAATATTAATAACAGCGCATTGTTCAATACACTCCAAAATTTATTCACTTCATTCAAATAAAAAGTAGGATTATGCACCACTGCAAAGACCCTCTCTTCGTGACAGTCAAGAGTGAACTGAATTTCTCTCTCGCAAATTGATTTTTCCTAAATTTTATTTCCCGAATTTCTTAGGAATGCAAAACAAAGCCCATTCCGAGAAAACACAGGGGCATTTAAATCCACACCTCGGAGGTGGTACGGAGTGGGGGAAGCGCTCGAGCTCGAAAAAATCGATATCAGGGGAAATGCAACTATAACGAATGCGACTATAACGAGAGTCTACTGTAAAGTCAAGTCTGTTAATTTAATTCCTCTCTATTCTTGCTGTTTAGTTATTCATAACCACTTTTTTCTCTGTTTGTGTTGCTCATTTTTTTATTTCGTTGGATTTTGTTTGGATTCTATTGCTTCCGTAACATTCAGTCAGTGATGAATTGGACAGTGGGTTTGGCAATTGAATTCTACTGATGTAACTTCTTCCTACGGTTTTCGCTCCCTATTTCGATGTCATGGGCTTCATCCTTATTTCGTAAATTTCTGTTGAAACTCCTCCACAAATCAAGCCCTCATGATAAAAATCTCCCTAGTTGCCTCAAATTTTAAGATGTTAATAAAAAAACTCTCCTGTTCTGTAATTAAATTGATACATCTTGTTAATTACGTCGTCGAACCCCCTTTCAACTCGCAACTTTCATCAGATATTAATGCTCCCACGCTAGATATCATCGTACACGTCGCCTAACAAATTCTCGCTTTTTTTACGTCACAAAGATGACAAAGTATTTTTTTTCTTTTTCCCCAAATTTATTTAATTGCAGACTGACCCAGTTGTACCTCCTCTTCCAAACTCTCTCAATGTAAAATTTTATACACCCACCCTTTTTATGTCATTTTCCGTTCTTTGTCCACTATTCTACGCTTACGAATGAAAAATTCAAATGAACATAAAGAGGGTGAACGAACAAAAGTCTACGTGGTTTTATATGGTTGGATCGATGGATGGGTACACACATGTTACCGTCATATTTTGTACGGATAGTATACGATTTGCGGTAGGTAAAAAAGAAACAGTGGTTTTAACAGGTGGCAGTTGCGTGTTTTTGTTTTATTACCATTGTTTCTCGTTTTTGTTAACTTTTTTTCGTTTGTATACTGGAAGTTCAGTCGTTAATTTGACCAAATGATAGACTGGCATTGACCCATGCGGAAACACAAAGGACAGCAGAAGAATGAATTGTATTTCATTCCTGTTGATGCAATTCGTTGAGGACTTCTAGTGTTCAATACACTCTCTCACATTTCTTTTCCATCTTTCGCGAATAACTTTGAGAGGGAGAGGTGGAGGCGGATGAATCTATCAAAGAACTTTTTTTTGTCGAAAATTCCATGGGTTACAAACGAGGTCCTATTCATTGTCGGGAATTTGACAATCGTATATTGTGTGCTGAGGGCGAAAAGTCATGTTTTCCCCGCCCGAGGTGCACATGCTATTTTAACACGCCTGCCACGGAGCGTTTGTATTTTGCGTTGTGACGGGCAGGAGGAAAGTGAATACTTTCCGATGAAGGGTGGAGAGTTGTCTCCGAGGGAGGAGAGTAATCAGTACTTACCGCCAAAGAGAGCAACTTTCTATCGTAGGACGAAAAGTACTCCTTATCTTCCCGCTCATGAGGGAGTAAAATCCGTAGTTTCCCTGCAGGTATATGAACATAGGTATTTTCCGTCATATCTGCACGGAAAGTTCGATTTTCCTCCCTCGGATTTCTGCTCTTTAAGAAGATCCTGGGAATTACATAATTCACATTCCTCCCTTTCATTCATTCCTCACTTTCTTCCTTCGGGAACAGCTTTCCATCCTTGAGCAGGAAGTATTCACTTTCCTCCCGCTCATCAGAAAGCAAAATATGGGAAAACATGACTTTCGAGCTTGGTGCAGAATATACTAATCTCGATCTGACTCATGTGATTATAATCCTCGCCTTCGGTTCAGATTATAAAGTCAGATTCGTCTGATAATACTCTTATCCCCTGACGACATAATGTACTGTTTTCGTCTCGGCGTAGCGAAATGTCTACTTTCCCGGGTGGAAATTCAACCAGGGATCCAGCCGCAACTCGGGTGAGCGCGAGCTCGGCCTCGGCTTGCCGCTTGACCCGAGTTCACCCCGCGACACGCCGCTCCATACCGGCTCACAGTCGAACGCTCATCCGACGGCATAACCCGGTACTTGAGTTTGAGCTGTGGCTCAACGCTTAGAACTCAGCTTCGATTGAGTCGTATCGTTTCGAGTGGAGGGTGGAATAGAATGATATTTATGCATTTTTAGAATATCGATTTAAAATTTGAATACTTTGGAAAATCAAGAAAAACCGAGCGGAAAAAAACTTAGAAATCTTACGCCTAAAAAAATCTATAGGAACATAAAAACCTATTTACTTTCTTGCACCAAATTTTACCTTAACAAAAAGACTCTATGAAGTTGCATAATCTCCTATAGAATCGGCGCAAGAAACGAATAGAATTCTAATAGAACTTCCAGAGAATTCTCATAGAATTCCAATAGAAATTTAATAGAAAGCGCTAGGTTTTTCTGTTGAATTTTTTCATGCGTGTTATTTTGGCATACCTGTATTCAACATTTCCCTAATAAATCGTAGAATATTCTTAGAACTCGTAGGCCTATCGAAAAATGAAGAATATCCTCTCCTGTAGCGTTGATAATTAATAATAAAGGTTCGTTAACGTTTTTCAAGTGATTATTTTTCTTGATTTTGTTTGTTGTATTCGCGAGAAAAAAGAAAGTTTTGACTACGTTTCAGTGAATTGTTCTACCTTGTATTTTCAGATTAATCCCATTCGATTAGTTAATATCACGTTATTTCTGATGAGCTTGTGATTGTTCATCTGAAAAAGCATGCCATCTTCACATTTATTCGATTGTTTTTTCGCTCAAATCACGATGCCATCGGACCTGTCAAATCATTATTGAGGTTAAGTATACTGGGATTGAGTAATTGGAGATGAACCTGAGGTTGAGCAGTGGCCATTCAACTAAAGCCCGGCGAAGCGTTTCGCGTAATAGTCTAACGCTGGGCTGTGAGCGCGTGACGCGGCTCAACCTCGGGTACATGTGACGCGCGTGGAGTTTATCCCAAGCTGGGGCGGAGTGGCGTATTTCTAGCTGGGATACGGGTTCCGAGCCGAGCTCGAGCGGCGTGATTTCTACCCGGGTTGCGCCCACTAGGGCCAAACATAATATACACATTTTTTTTACTTCGATGCTGGTAATTGACGGTACTATAATATTGTAAAAAAATTGGGCAATGACTCGTGAAATTATTAGTATCAACTAAAAATTCAAGTATTTTCATAAATTCCAAGTAGAAATAATACCAAAATTCCACAACTTACTCCAATTTTCAATTCAAAAGGGACAATTAAAAATTCGAAAACATACGCATCAAAATTTTCCAAATTATTACTGCATAATTGAATGGAAATTTTTCAGTTTCCAATGATCCTTCCATTGAGTTGTGAGTTTTCAACAGCGAAATCTTTGAAAATTTTCAAGAGAGAAATAAAATTCAATAAAAATTAGGTATCTTGTCCGTAATTCCGGAGCGAAATGTGGTTGTAGGGGATTCTACAGAACCTAAAATAACGGAATTTTTTCAAAGAGTTCCGTAATTTTTACCTGAATCTCCTGTGAAAAATTCCGATACCGTCATTTAAATTTCCTGAGTCGATGTCGTAATTGGTGAGCGAACTGTGCGTTCCGTAATTTTTACTGAACATCTGTCTCCGTGCAACCAGTGTCATTTCAACAAATAGAATTTGTATGTAAATATCTGAGGTATAATATTGGAAACAACTCTTTATAGGTCATGACTTAGCAAGAATTAAAATCTAGCTATTAAAAGTTATGTTGGCAATGAACGGTGTTACGAAAAAACGCCGAAGGACCTTTTTTGTAGAAAATTTCATGCTCAACAAAAAAGTTGTTTTGTCTTTTTTCTCTAAATCCACTAGTTCTTGGCTATTCTATCCAATAAATAAAAAAGTGGCATTAACCCAAGTGGAAATATCAAGACATTAGCCTTACATTGAATAATTTCATTCCTTGTCACCCAATTCTAATGGTTTCCTGCAACTTAATTATTCTGTTTCTCTGATATCTTTTTATCAGGTGAGAAACCTCTTTCTCCTCGTTGCGGCTCGCTGACCGACGAGAGTTGAAAAACCCACCAGCTATTTAGTCTCTTTTGAAACTGGAGAAAGGTGGAAATTCAGTATCATACCAAAACCTGTAGCCGCCAGTAACCTCACAATTCTCCGAGATGAAAGTTACGAGAGTGGGGGGTGACGTCAGAGAATGCACAGAGGCGCGTGAAACAGTGAAAACAATTTATATTTATTGCAGTGAAAAAAGTCAGCGACAATGATTCATCGCCCCTGTGCCCAAGATCCCATTTTTTTCTCATCTTTTTTTCCACTGCTTTTTCTTTTTATCGGTAAACTCTTTAACGTCATCCAGAACCAGAAGCGTCGTTATAACCACGAGCCAACACAAAAGAATTTGATGAAGTCTCACACCGACGCTAGACTTTCTCTCTCTCTCTCTCTCTCTCTCTCTCTCTCTCTCTCTCTCT
>NW_021680777.1:10277-14634 GCF_001412515.2 Diachasma alloeum
TCTCTCTCTCTCTCTCTCTCTCTCTCTCTCTCTTCACTCACTCTATTTTACCTCTTTTACACTGTTTATTACAGATTTTTCTCGCCAAAAAAGTTTTTTGTTTTATGCCAGTCATAAAAATCGATAGTCGATCGAGAGCAATAATGGAAAATAGTTTATATCAATTTTCTGATTCTGCAGGTGAGGATATTTTTCCGTGAAAAAGTGAGGATGGAGGGCACTTTGCTGGTGTATTGACAGTGTCTCGAGTGGGTATCAAGGATTTTTCCGCTCTTTGTCAATGGAGTTTGTGACCGTTTTTAGCGTAGACTCGAGTTGAGTTTAATTGGAGGTACGTCATTGAAGGAGTGAGTCAAAGTGTGGGATTAAAATGGATGAATAAATGATTTGATGAGAAAAGGGAATAGTGACTTGAGGTTATACAATTGGCAGGTAGTCTCATTATGATTGTACTCTAGATTTGCAGCATTTTTATCATGAAATTTAATGAATAAATGACTTTGAATAATCCGAAGCAAGAAACACTGTGTAATCATCGGGTTTATTAAGATTTTATTCTCCACTTTTTTCATATTCAGAAACGTCTGATTTGCTTTGTGATGACTAATGAGTAAATATGATTAATGGAGGAGATAATTTTTTGAGTGAGAATGTATAAAAAATATATTGAAGAATTTCTTAAGGGAAAATGTCAAAAGAATTCTTCGCTGAGATGTTTTTTTCTGTTACAAAACAAGTCACTCAACAATCTCCTAGACTCACGTTTTCGAAATACCCTTCCAACTGACAAGAATATTAAATTCATCAGATTGATGGTTATTTTTAATCTGTCCCCATGTTACCACATCGCTACCGAATTCCACGCAGTTTCATATTTTAACGTTATTAATTTAAGGATGTTTAACCAGTGTCGGTAAATTGTCGGTAAATGTCTATTTAATTTCTAAATAATGAACATGCGTTACTAGGTTGAAATTTGTATCAAAGTGAAGAGAAAATCTTCACCTCTCGGTTGAAAAAAAATCAATTTTTTTGAGTACTTGCGATTTTGGATAAACATCCTTAATAAGACTTAAAATCGTCGAAAGTACTTGTGTCCCTCTTTGTCTATCATCCCAACAATTACCGTCGCAGTGATAACACTCAAATCATTAGCACAAGAGCACTTGAATTATTAGAAAGGTAGTACCTCAAAACGATTTCTAATTGCGACCTTCTGATGATTTCCTAATGAGCCTCTCTCAAAATCCTACATCCATTATTCCCACTGTTCCAAAAATTACCATAATTGAATGTGACAGTTGGCAAAGTACGTGGAATACTATCCGAGGGAAGCCCCCTCGATGCAGCCCCTGAAAGTGGGTCAGGAAATTCTGGGGACGGTGTATAGCACTTGGATACAGATTTTCTTACGGTTTTTCGGTAAAATGAGAGGGCCAGAGGGGAGAAGATGCGGTGAGAGAAGAACTGATAAAGTGTGCATCAAGAGCCGAGAGAAAACCTCGAAAAAACTAGGCGAGTTGAGAGGTCCGCCTGATAGCCGAGTTTTTCCCTCATTCCAACCCTCTTTTGTATTCTTTTGGGGAGGAGCTTCTGGACCCCGGGGCGGCTAGGCACATCTTTACCATTTTTTTACATTTCTACGAAATGTACATTTCAAGAAGAAAATGACACATGTCTGAGGTAGAATAAATCTTTACGAATTTCTGTATAATTTAGGTCCGAAATTTTGGAGGCAACTGAATATTCATCGATTCCACACATTTTTCGTTCTCTCAAAAATTCTGAATAAAAGATTCACACACATCTCTGAAGTAGAATAGTACATTCGAGTACAAGGGCACAAATTTCGTTTTCAACGAATGTGTAGTTTACAGGCCGAGCCGAAGTAAACTACACATTCGTTGAAAACGAAATTTATTACCGAGTGTTCTATAATATTTTATGTCAAGTCGTGCAGAAGTCGAGTTTTGAGCAGGCTGCGCGAAGCGCAGCGTGCGATAAACTCGACTTATTGCACGGCGCGACATAAAAAAAATTTACGAGTTCTAACTTCGCTCCAAAACCACAGGAATTTCGGAGCAAACTTTCATTTGTTTATTCTTTCAAAGATTTTTAACGGAAAATTCAGGAGTCAAATGGTAAAAAGAGGAACCTCGAAAAGATTTTTTTCGATTATTCTATAAATACTTTTAAAGGAAGAGGTTCAGGAGATTTTATCAGGAAACCCTTTATAAAAGAAATTCAATTTCCGACAAGAAAGTTTTCTGGCATTTTCCTCTAAATCCAATAGTTTCCGCGATATCAGCAAAATAATCATTAGCTCCAAAGCATATCACAGATTATTTCGTCAATTTCTTCAAAACGAAGGTATTGAAAAGATGTGAGAATATCGTTTTCTTAGAGAATTTTATAGGGTTTAGAGTCCAAACCCATCGACTTCCAGGCATAATCATGACAAGGAAATGTACACTCATCTCGACGTCTGTAAGCACGCATTAAAAGCCCCAGCAAAGCTTAAAAAAAACTCGACTCACCTTGTCCGACGGTATGTTTCTCGAACTCATCGTAACTAGTCGTATGAATTACGAGGAATCCAGAGGCTGCTCGTAATTGCCAAACCACCACCGATCCAACGGTATCGGTATTAATTAACCTCCCTGTTTACTCCCCTTAAAAAAACCCAACAGTCTCAGGAGGCGGTCAAACCTTACCCCTCACTGTGACAACAACCCCAAAAAGAGCCCCCGAATATTTGAATCTAAGCGGACGACATAGATTCCACAAAAGGACTATGCGGATGTAGATCTGCAGCACACACAATTAATCCTCAATTGACATTCAGAAACATAACATAACAAAACTGAACATAACAGAACAGAACAGAAGCACTTATTTCTCAGCCCTCCTCTCGATTTATCGATCTTTCAGATTGCGAACATATGAGTGAGGGATGAATGACAATTCACGCACTGAAATCACAAAACACCATTTTACTCCTTTACGTCATTAAATCTCGCGGCAATACCCCCACTTTCAATATATCTATATTTTCCTTTTCTCCCTTCTGTCGTGATAATTCCTATACTCCCTTTTTACCCCGCCGCGCTCTCTCACTCTTGCCCTCTCCGCTTGCTCCGTTTGGCCCGACGTTACTTGTACATGTCGGGCACAAAGTATTTGAGCAACATTTATGATAACGCACCTATCTCAAACGCGAGTAAAAAAAATAATCACAATAGCAACTCCATGCACTACCGTGTAACCAGTGTCAGCGCCAAACACATAAAATGGCGTTTAATCCCGTGGAGTGTCCCAATGCAGTATTCTGGGAAAGCCTCGGCCACGGACTGCGAGCCCAGCTGAGAATTCACGCAGCAACCAGCCAGGGTCAACGCCTTGGGAGATATAGGCTAGTGGCATCTAGCGGGAGGGCGAGAGGTAATCATGTGAAGAGGGATGGGTGGCGGCATCTTTTGAGGGGATCTAAGGAGCGGGCTCTGTTTTATCCATGGAGAATCTTCCTATATATATTGGACTCGCCTAATTGGGACCGATAATTACCGATGGCGGCGCTCGTTTTCACCAATATGGACGATTTTAGGCTTCCCATA
This sequence comes from Diachasma alloeum, assembly GCF_001412515.2. NCBI lineage: Eukaryota > Metazoa > Arthropoda > Insecta > Hymenoptera > Braconidae > Diachasma > Diachasma alloeum. Next base: position 13,892 of record NW_021680777.1, read on the forward strand.
GACACGCTAACACAAGCCCAAATTGGGACCCCCAGGTACCTAGCCGACATAGGTCACTAATTAGAAAAATGATCTTATGTACTCGATTGTACATGGTTAGTACATGATTGTACAGTGATTTTTTTTGTTTGTACACCCACCAATTAATTTAAAAAAATTAATGAAGTTTTGGCATGATTCTAGCCGACAACAATTTCAAACTGTTCAATCAGCTCAAGTTAGGGGTCTATCTCAAAGGAAATCGTTTGTACATTACGAATTTGATATTATTATCGTTTGTACAATCATCATTTATTAGTTACAGCTGCGGTAAGTAATCATTGTCAACCCCCCCCCTCGCCCAGCAGATCATTGGTAGTTCCTACGTTATCGACATTAATATTTACATACACTCTGGTCCGTTGTTTATATCGTTGTCCATATTATTATTCCATTATTTATCCCAATAAATGAACATTGAATGCTTCGAAGTTACAGTTTATTAAGCATCAATGGGTACATTCGTTTTTTTTTCGAGCACGGAGGAATACTTGTGTGCAGTGTTCTATCACCTTGCATTCTGACAAGTAGAAAGGGTTATGGTTGATTACAATCATTAGCAAAAAATTTACTAATGATTTGCACCAGGAGAAGGTCCGCCGATGTTGGCACATGCCGAGTGATTTCTCTCTTCGAGGGAGAAATTGGCAGTAAGTAAAATTGATTTTATTCCAAATTCAATCATTCATTCTCTTAATTTTTTT
>NW_021680777.1:18626-26518 GCF_001412515.2 Diachasma alloeum
AAGAAATAGTACATGAAAAACCAAGAATATATTTGCATTTTTTTATTTTTCTTCGCATTGTACATGTAATTTCATACGGGGCTAATTATTTTGACTTAAAATATCAATTTCATAACGTTCCCTCCAGCAAAAAAACTGCCAGTGGTGGGAGACTAAAGGAGATGAGGGGAAGCGTAAGTGGACCGGAACGCCGCTTCTGGCGCTCCGGCGAACTTGTCCCCTGTTTTCTGGCTTCATCATACCTGCTTGTATCATACCTTAACGTTTCCCATACCGTTGAGGGACCACCGTATACTTGGCGAATAAATTACATATTTTTCAAAAATAATCAATGTAATGATTAGGAAATGATTTGGAAAAATTTAGAAACGCTTTTTCATAATTTGGANTGGACAAGTTCCAACGAAGCCGCGCGCGGCGCTGTTGCGTCCCTTCCCCTCACGCGGATTAGATCTCCCACCACACGCCGATTTTACTTGCGTTGCGAGTTCAGATCCCCGTCAAATCAATTTTTTTTTTTTTTTTNGTGATATAATTTCACGAGCCAAAAACCACTTTTTTCACGAGTTACGAACAAAATTTTTCATCACAATGTGTCGGAAAGTTACTTCTCCGATACAGCGTGATGAAAATAAAATTTTGTGTTCAATCGAGAGGAACAGGATTAAAAAATGTTGAGATGAAAACTATATGATTCTCACCAAATTGTTCTATGGGATCGAGCGATAAAGATTGACTGAGAGTCATGTCGACTAGACGATTGAAATACTGATTAGAAGGAAGAATAATTAACATCAGAAGTCCATTTTATTAATTATTTCTCTTCTCTTCAGTGAAGCTTAATGGGAAGAATTTGGAGGGATGGAATTACGATAATGAGGATCCCAGTTTGAACTATGTTATTTAAAGTTTTCTTCTATGAACAAGTTTTGAAAAAGATACGAGGGTCATAATGGTCACGAGGGGTGAAATAAATGAGGTACAAGGGGTTTCAAGATCCACAAAAAAAAAAGTCCCAACTATTCACTTACGCACCTCACACAAACAACAATCGTTCTTTGACACTTGATCACTCGATAGCAAATCACCGCTTTTTTCCAGCCATTGTCGTCGCTTCTCAATTTTTTTCACACTGGGAAGGGAGAAAAAACGATAATTATCCTTAGAAGATGCTTTGCAATTTATAATTGCACACGATTTAATCATTTTACATGAATCAACTCGCGCAGACTGTTCAGATCTATTGGAGTACGTTTTGGAACAGACATAAACAAACAACATTCGCGAGATATTTTCGCGCGAAAAATAAATATTGTTCAACATTGGACAAAAATGCATTTTCATTTTATTTTCAATGCTATTATATTGAGCAGTGATTTCACTCTCAATCTTGGTAATTATTTTCAGTAAAAAAAGGAAGAATTCACCTATTATAAGATAAAAATCACCCCTTAATGAAAGGGTGAGCGGGCCATTGACTATTAAAGAAATAGTACATGAAAAACCAAGAATATATTTGCATTTTTTTATTTTTCTTCGCATTGTACATGTAATTTTATACGGGGCTAATTATTTTGACTTAAAATATCAATTTCATAACGTTCCCTCCAGCAAAAAAACTGCCAGTGGTGGGAGACTAAAGGAGATGAGGGGAAGCGTAAGTGGACCGGAACGCCGCTTCTGGCGCTCCGGCGAACTTGTCCCCTGTTTTCTGGCTTCATCATACCTGCTTGTATCATACCTTAACGTTTCCCATACCGTTGAGGGACCACCGTATACTTGGCGAATAAATTACATATTTTTCAAAAATAATCAATGTAATGATTAGGAAATGATTTGGAAAAATTTAGAAACGCTTTTTCATAATTTGGAAACAAATAGTTATTCAGTAATTAATAAAAAAACTGTTGGACCGTATACTTGGCAAACATTAACCGAAATTAATAAAATTTCACTTTAATTGATGTAGGACAATTTGGAAATAATAGTGAGAATGTTTTTTCCATTTGGAAATGTAATATTGCATCGAAAATTAATAAAAAAGGAATGAAGTTATTATTGTTCAGGAGTCACGTGACCGAGTCTTCCCCTTCCCATCACTTACTCCATTTACGTATAAAAAAAGTGAGGTTATGTCCCTCTCGCGGACTTGAATGTTCCCCTGTAACGTACCTTCAAACAATCTCCTGAAAATTATGAGTAAGTGGTTGAATGAAAAATTGACGACATTTAAAAACAAAATCACTGGACCCCTGATAAAACATGAAAGGATTTATAGAGAGGCAGACAGTGTCGGAGTGTTTCGTTGCTGAAATCTCTAAGCATCAGAAGCCCAAAGCCCCCAGGAAAGGAAAATCCATGGAGATGAAATACTAAAAAAAACCCTCCCAATTCCCTAAAATCAAAACTAAAAAAGCTGGCGAAATCTCCGAAAAATGAAGACAGATAACAGATAACTGGCAGGAGACGTTCGAGCTCTCCAGTGGACGAAATGGGCTGCCACAAAAGTGGTCGGACGAAAAAGCGAGTCTTTCAGATTTTCGATTCCAGTTGCTGCTAGATCTTGTGTTGATCAGTCAAACAAAGGATTAGGTGACATATGCAGCTATGGAGAGACTCCAAAATTATGGGTGTACTCCGGATCTTCTGATTGAATTTCCTAAGAAAGAAAATCTGAATTTCCTAAGAACATTGTCAAGACTCCTGACAATGTTCTTAGGAAATTAATTCATCCTGTTAGTTTTTATGAGATGAAGAAAATTATTCAAACCTTCTGAAAAGTTTGGAAAAGTAATGAGCTATTCGATCACTGTGAATAGTTTTCTGAACCTGTTGGTTTTAAAGGGAAATGTTAAAAAACATTTTTCAAAGACGTGAAATTCTCTACAAAAAATGTCACTTCATGATTTTTTTTTAAAGCTGTGTCCTTCATATATTTTGACAAAAGGAATATATCATCCTGTTTGGAAATGTTTTTGTGAACAAGATTTGATCCTAATTTTTTTCTAATTTTTTTCAGCCCGAAGTCCAGTATATTAAGAAAAATCTCTAAAGTCGAATTAGCTGAAAACACTCGAGGTTCACTGAGAATTGAAGTTTTTGTAGCCAATAGTTCGGGGGTCCAAGTTTTCACACAAAAATCACCTGAGAGAATGCCGAGATTGAACTCCGCCTCTCAGGAGCTTCAGAGGGAAACGAAGAGTTTTGAGAATGCCCATGGCTCCAAGAGCTGACAAAAAATGCAGTCATCCACAACGCCCTCCCCATCGGGGGAGAGTATTGATGGTCATAGGATGTAAGTATTTTTTATAATAATTATATAGTAGATTCTGTCATTGAGGCCATGAAAAGCTTTTCTGGCGTTTGTGTGTTTGCAGTCCGAAGCAAAGTCAAAGATTACAACAAAATCGCCAGAAAAGTTGTCTGCCACCGACTGACGAACTTTTTTTTCGTTATCTAGTCCGTGATATGAGGCTTCATGCCCGTCTGAATAAATTTTTTTTTTGTAGATTACCGAGGTGTTTTCACTGTGATGAATATCTTCTACATGAGGAGAAATAGCAAAATTTTCATATGATTTTTTTAGCTCACATTTCGCTCTACAAAAAAAATTCCATGGAATTTTTCTTAACTGTCCCCACTCGCGAGATATCCACCGACAACGGACCCTAGATGCGTAGTAATTATCGTAGTTTGCCGATTCACTACAAATTTTCAATTTAAAAAAATGCTCAATGGGCACATTATTCGAAATTCCTTGAAGTTTTTTTTCTTTCTCAATTAGAATTTCATAATCATTCAATTTATTACTTTTAAACCTGAATAGACAATGGAGGAAAGGAAATCAAATGAAATGTTGATATTTAAGTATCATCAACAGTGTAGCTAACTGATAATGAGAGGAATATTTTTCTAATTGTGAATGCCGAATGATGCGAAATAAGCAGCCATTAACGAGGCTTTCCGGGTAATAGGAAAGTCTTCAATGATTTCAAAGTCTTCTGCTCACGCTTGCTACAGTTAGTGGGGACGATATTCCAGGATTATTTGAGTAGCTCTAATAGATATTTACGAATTTTCATCGCCATTCTTTGTCGAAAACATTTATAGATGATTAAATTATGTTGATAATCAGCAACTTTAGGAGAACATTAATCGATTTTTCTTTAATTTTTTCTAATTCATCAACCTTCAGAAATATTTGAATTATCTCGATTACGAGTGATTTTAGAACAAAATGTCAGAAGACCTTTTTTATAGAAAATGTAATGACCTCCACAGAATATACTTCGACATTGTCTCTGAACTCTCTAATTTCGAAGATATTCCAAAAAACGTGGGATAAAATTGTTTTAATTCCATTTCTTTTAATTAATTCCTCATGAATCTCAACGAAAAATTCTGTATCACCTTACCGAAAAAAAAGCCTCTCCCCAAACTCAAAATTTCACGAAATCATTCGACTTTTCAGGAGTGGAGTTGGAGTAAAACAAATAACAGCAGACAAAAAATTGACGAAGAAGGCGCAGTTTAAGCAGGAGAGACCTATGAACAAAATCAAGGGTCAGACCAAAAAGAAACTAACAATAGAAATTAATAGAAAAATCTGTACTTTATTTTGTAAATAAAATCATTTCATATCAAGTGTTCTTTTTCATTATTCATTCAACATTAATATTTTACGCTACGAATCAATTATTATTTGTTGAATCTCGAGTAGAACAGCATGATTGATAAACGATATTCGAAAATTATGGATCATGCATCGACTTTCAGAAGAGAAGTGGTAGGAAGTGATAGAACATTAAGAATTTTTTTTATCCTGGTCAGTGTCCCAATTATTTTGAGTGTTATCAGGGGAAAAGAGCAAAAGATTTTTTGTGGGACGCTGTCCACATTGAGGATGCTCAAGGAGACATCTCCTAACCGAAACCAACCAGCAGGTAATTGATCTCAGTCCAGCGATCCTTAGGGGGGGCCACTCCACCAATTGCGTCCTTATTCCCTCTGGTGTCTTCGCCTGTCCCTCCACCAAATTGAAACGATTGCTGATGCAGTGGACGTGTATGCAGATGTGGCCCACCTTGAGACCGCCCTGATGAATTAAACCCAGAGTTAACACTGGGTTCACTATGGGTTAATGGAACTTTCGCAGACTTTTTTTCTTCCTTCACTGGGTTTTCCCTATAAACCCAGAGTTGACTCGGAGTTAACTCTGGGTTTGATCGATCAGGGTGACTTTTCGAAAAGAACAAAGTCCTCCGATTGTGTCTGGAATGTCACCTTTGCGGTCTCAAAGGAGGACTTTACAGATTTTTCTTAATATACTGGACTTCGGGCTGATAAAAATTATAGAACAATTAGGATCAAATCTTGTTCACAAAAACATTTCCAAACAGGATGATATATTCCTTTTGTCAATATTTGAAATGTTTTTTTTACATTTCCCTTCAAACCCAATAGTTTCAGAAATATTTTTGTAGGATAATTATTGAAACAATATCCTCATCTTATAAAAATTAACAGGTTAAATCTAAACAGGATTAGAAATAGGTTTAGGAGTTCTAAGCTGGTTTTTCATTCCTTTTGTCAAAATATATGAAAGACACAGCTTTAAAAAAAATCATGAAGTGACATTTTTTGTAGAGAATTCACGTCTTTGAAAAATGTTTTTTAACATTTCCCTTTAAAACCAACAGTTTCAGAAAACTATTCACAGTGATCGAATAGCTCATTACTTTTCCAAACTTTTCAGAAGGTTTGAATAATTTTCTTCATCTCATAAAAACTAACAGGATGAATTAATTTCCTAAGAACATTGTCAGGAGTCTTGATCAGAAGATCCGGAGTACACCCATAATTTTGGAGTCTCTCCATAGCTGCGTATGTCACCTAATCCTTTGTTTGACTGATCAACACAAGATCTAGCAGCAACTGGAATCGAAAATCTGAAAGGCTCGCTTTTTCGTCCAAGCACTTTTGTGGCAGTCCATTTCGTCCACTGGAGAGCTCGAACGTCTCCTGCCAGTTATCTGGAACCCATTTGTTGTTGCCCAGCTGATTATTTTCCTCCTCTTCATTTTTGGGAGATTTTGCCACCTTTTTTAGTTCTCATTTTAGGGAATTAGGAGGGGTTTTTTTTAGTACTTCATCTCCATGGATTTTCGATTCCTGGGGGCTTTGGGCTTCTGATGCTTAGAGATTTCAGCAACGAAACACTCCGACACTGTCTGCCTCTCTATAAATCCTTTCATGTTTTATCAGGGGTCCAGTGATTTTGTTTTTAAATGTCGTCAATTTTTCATTCAACCACTTACTCATAATTTTCACGAGATTGTTTAAAGGCACGTGACAGGGGAACATTCAGGTTCGCGAGAGGGACATAACCTCGCTTTTTTTATATGTAAATGGGGTAAGTGATGGGAAGGGGAAGACTCGGTCACATGACTCCTGAACAATAATAACATCATTCCTTTTTTATCAATTTTCGATGCAATTACATTTCCAAATGAAAAAAACTTTCTCACTATTATTTCCAAATTGTTCTACATCGATTAAAGTGAAATTTTATTAATTTGGGTCAATGTTTTACAAGTATACGGTCCAACAGTTTTTTATTAATTACTGAATAACTATTTGTTTCCAAATTATGAAAAAGCGTTTCTAAATTTTTCCAAATCATTTCCTAATTATTACATTGATTATTTTTGAAAAATATGTAATTTATTCGCCAAGTATACGGTGGTCNTCAATGTTTTTGCCAAGTATACGGTCCAACAGTTTTTTATTAATTACTAAATAACTATTTGTTTCCAAATTATGAAAAAGCGTTTCTAAATTTTTCCAAATCATTTCCTAATTATTACATTGATTATTTTTGAAAAATATGTAATTTATTCGCCAAGTATACAGTGGTCGTTGAGGGCGCTGTTTTTCCTCAATATGGTCGCTCTGAGGCGCTCATATACGGGTCTACCAAACCCAAAAATTGGTTGTGTGTGTGTGTGTGTGTGTGTGTGTTTTTCGTCTGTGGGAGAATGCATTTACGCACGACCACTTGAGGGAGGGGACAGCAGGATGCCCCCGTCAAATGAGTGTCGGACTCGGACAAAAACTGTCAATACCGACTAAACTCCAGTCAGACATATTTCCAATAACCTTTCATCCCCTCGCGGCACCACCGTAAAGTATTACTTCGCGAGGGAGGTCTCAGCTGTTAGCTCTTCCACGTTTTTTCATCTGATGTACGCCCCCCATCCCGCTAAGATGTTCTGCGTGATTTGGAGGTTCCAATAACATTTCTCACCTATACTGCAGCATTGCGCTTTCGTTCCTCATTTCTGAGCTTCTTCATAACCTCGGCCGCAAAGTTACACGTCGTGTCCCAGGCTGCCTTTGATGACAACATTGCGTCCACCAGGCCCTCAGGTTTGACCTCTCTTCCTAGGTCGGACTCCCACGTACTTCGGATCTCATTGAAGCGGGGGCATGTAAAGAATACATGCTCTGCATCTTCGGCGACTCCTGTGCAAACTGGGCACTCCGGGGAATCTTCATGTTTGTATTTGTGAAGATACGCCCGGAAACACCCGTGTCCTGAAAGCATTTGTGTCAGGTAATAATTGACCTCTCCGTTTTTTCGACTTACCCAGACGGCCAACTGTGGGATCAGGCGATGAGTCCATCTGCCCTTGGTAGAGGCGTCCCACTTTCGCTGCCATCGTTGTAAGCTTCTACGCCTCTCGTCTGCACTGAGCTCTGCTGCGCTTTGTGTTTCCGACTTCTTGCGTCGATACAGAGACTTTCGCTCTTCGGCCAATACCTCAATAGGTAACATACCGGAAATGACGCATACTGCATCCTCGGACACCGTGCGGTATGCACTCGCTACT
>NW_021680777.1:27713-32549 GCF_001412515.2 Diachasma alloeum
GTCTCACTGAGGCAGTCTGGGTACCTCCATAAGCTTTACGAAGGGACTTGATCGCATCCGCTTGGATCTCGTTTTCCTCTCCAGCTGCTATTTTTAGGGCTTCTATGACCTCCTCCTTTGATGTAGTTTCGTCGAGATCTTTGATCTCGAGGTCTTCTTGTGGCCCCTTTCTGAGCACCTCAGCCTCATCTCCAAGGAGATTGACGATGGCCGTACGCAGCTTAGGTGCTCCGTCAGTCGTCTTTCTGCTAAGGATGATCAGCATATCCCCGGTTGCTGTACGGCGGATCTTATCGACACAACCGTCAGCGTCCTCGGAGGGAACATCCTTCTTCACCCGACGCAGTATATCGGAATACTTCTCCTTGTCCTTGGGGCGTATAATCAGCGCATCAGGTCGCATCACTGATTTCCGAGTAGCCCTCTCTTGTTTCTTTTTTTTCATTTTTTGGGAGGCAGCTGTGGATGGAGCTGTCCGGCCTGCCTCTTTTTCTCCTTCTTATTCTTCACCTGCGTCCATTCAGAATTAGCAGGTGGATCTGAAGTTGCCACCATCTGCGGGGCTGCCTTGCTGGTCAGATCCCGTTGCTTCAGCTTCTTCAAAATTTGAGCTTCTGCCGCAGGTGAGCCTTTCGAGCGCATTCTCTGCACTGCCTTGCAGACATCTCGGGCCGACTGCATGGTATTCGGATCCTCCAAATCCAAGTCCTTTGCCGTCGTTTCGGAGTCCGCCCGTAAACGCAACGTGGGTGGTGCTGGTGGAGTTTGCACGGGTTTGGTGAAGGAGGGTCGTGCTTTGATGCGTGCCTCCTCCAAACTTTTGAGGCGTTTGAATGCGCTGCCGATAGTTGCCACCTTGCATTTGATCTCCTTGTGGACATTTATCCTGGGCTGAACATACTCATGAAGTTCTGCGATGAGTTTTTCAAGTCGTGCCCATGCATTGCAGCATTCCGTCTCCTGTTTAGTCTGCGACTCATCTCTCCTTGTAGCATCCGAGGCCAAGGAGTCCACCTTTAATGAATGTGATGATTGGCTCCTCCCATAATCCATGGAGCCGACATCAGAACTGATGGCGGGATTCTCCTTGTTAAGGCTACCCGCATGGGAACTTTCAATTTTTTCATCACTCATCATTTTTGTANCTGTCTGAAGTGTAGTGTCCGAGTCAGTCAGGTCTAGATGGTAGCGACCACGAGCAAGTATCTGCTCGGCGAATGTGCAACTCATACGGACTAAAAAACCGAACATGACCCTAGTAATCGTTGACCTTTTCTTCCCTTCGCGGCACCACCGTTAAGTATTACTTCGCGAGGGAGGTCTCAGCTATTTGCTCTTCCTTATTCCAACCTTATGTACGTCCTCCTAGCCTACAAAGATGTTGGGTGTAGGTAGGAGGTTCCAGTAGGTTTTCCGCCTGTGTTGCAGCCTTGCGCTCGCGTTCCTCTTTCCTGAGCTCTTTTATGACTACAGCCGCAAAGTGACTCGTTGCATCCCAAGCTGCCTGCGAAGCTAATAGNACAAAGTGACTCGTTGCGTCCCGAGCTGCCTGCGATAATAGTAATACATCCGTTAGATTTTCAGGCAGTACTTTCATTTTTAGTGTGGACACCCAGATATGCCTGGTCTCGCTGAAACGCGGGCATGCGAAGAACACATGCTCCGCATCATCATCCACTTCTGGGCAGGTTGGACATTTCGAGGAATCTTCATGCTTGAATTTATGAAGATACGCTCTAAAGCATCCGTGCCCAGAAAGCATCTGCGTCAGGTAGTAGTTCACCTCTCCGTGTCCGCGATTTAGCCAGACATCCACTTTAGGGATCAGGTGATGTCCATCTCCCCTTGGTGGAGTTGTCCCACTTCAGCTGCCATCGCCTTAGGCTGTTTCGCCTTTCTTCAGACGTCAACTCCTCGGGACTCAGCACTTCGGATCTTCTACGCTCATACAGAGCTTTCCGCTCCTCAGCCAAAATCTCGATCGGCAACATTCCTGCGATGACACACACTGCGTCCTCAGAAACCGTCCGATATGCACTTGCGACTCTAAGGGCACTGAGTCGATAGACTGGTGCGATCTTACGTCGTGCTTCCTGTAGTTGTAGGACAGTTCCCCAGATGGGGATGGCATATGTGAGCACGGAAGTAATCACTGAGGACAGTAGTGCTCGTCTCCTCTGCTTGGGTCCCCCGATGTTTGGCATGAGGCGTGATAAGGTGGATCTCACACCAGATGCCTTGGTCCCCACGTGCTCAGCTTGCTGCTTGAAATTCAGTCGTGCATCGATCATCACCCCCAGGTATCGGATGAATGGCTGGGAGGTGATTTCACAAGACCCGACTTGCAGCGTGATCGTCTCGATCTTCTTCCTGCTGGTGATCAATACGGCTTCCGTCTTCTGTTCCGCTAGGCTCAGTCCAACAGAATCCATCCAGCAGCGGATCGTCTCGAACGTTATGCTGAAAACACGCTTCATGTCCTCCAGGTGTTTCCTGATGATGACCACAGCCACGTCGTCTGCAAATGCCACAAGCTTAGTCCGCGAGGGCAGTTTCAGCTTCAGCAGCCCGTCGTACATGATGTTCCACAGGAGGGGACCCAGGACTGAACCTTGGGGTACTCCTCCTGTCACTTTGTACTTCTTAGGCCCAGTCTCGGTATCATACATGAGGACCCTTTTGCTGAAATAGCTACTGACCATCCTCCGCAAGTAGCCCGGCACGTCCAGTTTGGCAAGAGCCTCCATGATGCAGTCCCACCTAGCTGAATTGAAGGCGTTCTTGATGTCCAGAGTCACCACCAAGCAATACTCCTTAGTGCCATTCAACCATCGTTCCCCTTCAATCGCTTTCCTAGCGGTTTCGACGACAAGGTTGATGGCATCAAGTGTGGACCGGCTTTTCCGAAAACCATATTGATTCCCAGCAAGCGCGGGTTCCACGGCAGCTTCTATCCTCTGGTGGATGATACGCTCGAGAATCTTGCCAGCAGTATCGAGCATGCAGAGGGGACGGTAAGATGAAGGTTCGTCCGGTGGTTTATTCCCTTTTGGGAGCAGTACCAACCTCTGCTGCTTCCACATGGCAGGAAAGATGCCCTTTCTGAGGCACTCGTTGTAAACATCCAGGAACTGCTCTGGCAACGTGTTGATGGCCAGCTTCAACGCGATGTTCGGGATTCCGTCCAGCCCTGGAGCTTTGGAGTTTCCCACTCTTTTGCAGGCCTCAGCTCTTCCCTGGTGATCTCCGGGACAATTTCTCCTTCCCATTGTTCAGAGTTGCGGCGAAATTCCGGTTGACTTGGGAACAGCGTCTCCACAATTCTGTTCAGGAGCACCGGACACGATGGTGATGGCATTGATTGACTCTTGAGTCGTGTCATCACCACCCTGTAGGGCCTCCCCCATGGGTCGGTCTCCACCTCGCTAAGGAGCTCGCTCCAGCATTGCCTCTTGCTATGCTTGATGGCTTTGCTGAGCTTTCGCCGTGCCTTCTTGTACTTTATCTCCAACTCCATGAAGTTGGGACTTTTCCTACCACGCTGATATGACCTCCTGGCTGCGTTGCACTCCTTCCGTAGCACAGCGATGGTCTCATTCCACCAGTACACTGGTGGGTGTCGATTCGTGGTCCGCTTTCTCGTCATTGTGGCGTCGCAGGCTTTACTCACCTTCCTCCTGATGCTCTGCGCCTTCGAAGTCGCATCTGTACCAGCGATTGGATGGTCATCTAATGCCACCGCAAATGAGCCTGGGTCGAAAGTGCTCACTCTCCAGCCAACGCTGTTGGTCTTCTTGGCTGTTGATGCGACCTTCTGGTTGGAACATATCTCCCAAAGTATGGCTCGGTGGTCACTAGCCGTATATATATCAGCTACTCTCCATGAGTAGTTTCTCTTAGCGAGAGCACCACTCACGAAGGTAAGATCCACAATTGAGCTCGCCTCTCCCCGCATGAAGGTTGGTTCATCTCCTCTGTTCAGCAAGATCACGTCCAAAGCGGACATGGCTTCCAGAATAGCTTGACCCTTAGCGTTTGTCACCTTGCTACACCAGTCAACTGCCCAGGCATTCAAGTCACCAGCTATCACCACGGGAAAGTGTTGCTTGGCATCCACAGTCAGCCTGTCCAGGAAGTCTGTGAACTCATTGATGCTGAGACTCGGTGGGGCATAACAGCTGTAGACGTGAATTCCATCGATCTTCGCCTTCACACTGCCGTTCCTGCTTCCGGTGTCCTGAACAGGCCTGTTCCCACAAGCCCAGATTACTGCCCCGCTATTGGCATCAGTAACCCAGGATTGGGTGCCGAGGTGTCGGTACGGCTCCGAAATCATAGCCAGACCAATCTTCAGCTCTTGCACCGCTTGCATAAGTAAGTCATGTGCGTCCCCACAGTGGTTGAGGTTGAGCTGTAACACCTTGCAGATCTTCCTCCCCTTATCGCCTTTTGCTGGTGAGCTTCTGGAGTGCCGCGGTATAGGCTGGGCATCTATTCCCTGGCGAATAAGGATCCATGTTGTAGCATGGATGTAGCATGGATGTGCATGAATGTCATTTTAAGGCGAAAAATGGGCCAAAAATGATTGGAATATAATCAAAAAATTATTTAAATGCTGATAGACAAACAATTGGTCCCAATTAATATCCATTAATAGATTATTTTGTATAATTAGGAGAAATTATTGATGGTGTGCTGTGTGGTAAAGAAGTTCAGATGGGAGAATGTCGCGAGATGGCGCCAGTGTTAAATTATCGAGTCGGCGGGAAACTGTCAGCAGTCGCAGACATATTTTTTATTCTATTTCACTTATGAATATTAGATAGGTTTGGGGGG
>NW_021680777.1:39358-41633 GCF_001412515.2 Diachasma alloeum
AGTCTGCATCCCAGCTAACAGCCTGACTAGAGTAGCCGAGGCTGCTTTGCTGTGGTGCAAATTTATCTGTACAATGTGCACCCGGGTTGCAGCCATAATGATGACTACTTTCCTGGTACCTCTATGTACCCTTCTTCTGACTTTCACCACGGTCTTTCGCAAGCAGCTTGACAGTTGCTTTTTGAATCCCGCAGTGCAGTCTGAAGTTGCAGGCTTTCAGAACAGAGAGTGATCGGTCGTCTATCAGCGCAACGAAGTGGGCACTTTTCGCGTCCCTACTCTCACTGCCCCGAGCGACAACCCACTCTCTGGCCTGCAGTCCTGCATTTTGTTTCTCAAGGAAGCACAGTGCTTCTTGAGCGGTTAGATCTGGGTCTTCCACGTGTAGTACAACCCTGTGCTTCTTGGGAAGCTCCGAGGCTGCGTCCACACGTACAGTAAGTCCAGCTATTTTGTTTTCGGGGAAAAGGCTTTTCAGCCAATTTCCCGTTTCCTCATCAGTGCAGCACACCATTGCCACACCTTCTCTTTCCCAGACACCGTTGAAGTTGGGTGCTTTCACCCTATCAGGTAACGCCAGAATGGCCCTCTTCAGGAGTTTCTTCACCTCCGTTACCTCTTCAGTGCCCAGTTTCTGATCCGGATATGACTTCGGCATAACTGCAAACTTGAATGAGCTCGTAGTGTTCTGAGCATATGTGCCCTGATCCTGATCCTGACTCTCCCCCCCCTAAAAAATACATAAAATCAACCTCTTATTCACTCTGTTTATCACTGACGGAGCCTTCGAGAACCGTCAGTGTTTACATAACAAGAGACGATAGAAATAAAATGAATGAAACTATTTTATTTTATTTTATTTCCATCGTCTCTTGTTATGTAAATACTGACGGTTCTCGAAAGCTCCACCAGTGATAAACAGAAAAAATAAGAGGTGGATTTTATGCAATCTGGAGAGGGAGAGTCATTCGTGTTTAATTCTTTGCCGGGGTTAGACGTGAAGTGTTAAATCATGGAGAGTTACACAGCTATCGAATACGCTGATATGCACCTCGTGTATGGTGCTTGTGGGTGTGACGCAGCAGAGGCAGCGAGGAGGTATCGCACGAAATACCCTCAACGACGACATCCTTTTCCACAAGTGTTCCTGGCTGTGGATAAGCGCATGCGAGAGAATCAGGTGGTGCCACCAGGTCACGGAGCTNTGCGAGAGAATCAGGTGGTGCCACCAGGTCGCGGAGGCGGACGTCAACGACATTATGATGTCGAGGAAGTAGTCTTGGCACGCGTAGACGAAGACCCGACAACGAGTTGTCGGAGAATCGAGAGCGCGATGGGCTGCCCGAAGTCGACAGTGAATAGGATCCTGCGGGAGAATTCTCTCCATCCGTTCCACTCCACACGAGTTCAGGAACTCGAGCCAGGAGATGCAGGGCAGCGCCTGCACTACTGTCAAGAGTTTCTAGCCTTGTATTACCGGAATGAAAACTTTTTATCCCAAATCCTGCGGACAGACGAAAATCTGTTTACCAGAGAATGCATTTTCAATGAGCATAATTTACATAATTATGCTGTTGAAAATGCTCACTCGGTGAGGGAAAAAAGTTTTCAGTCACGGTGGAAAGTGAACGTGTGGGGAGGAATAGTGGGTGACCGAGTCCTACTTTCCCAGCTACCGGATTATGTGAATGTGAGTATTCATCAAGCCCGCATTCGCACACATACGACATCGAGGCGGCAAAATAATTATTTTTTTCCATTTTTGTTTTTCTTCAGGGTCAACAGTACCTCGCATTAATCACGCAGACTCTTCCTGAAATGCTGGACGATGTACCACTTGCAGGTAGACCTCGGTGGTTCCAGCAGGATGGAGTACCCCCTACTGTGCTCGAGACGTCACCGCCTTTTTAAATGCTCAGTTCCCTGGACGTTGGTTCGGTCGTTATGGCACACTTCACTGGCCTGCACGGTAAGATTACTCGAGAAAAATAAAGTGTTCCAGAAAATAATGAATTTCCATTGTCATTAGATCCCCGGACTTGACGCCGCTAGACTTCTTCCTTTGGGGCTATCTAAAGAACCAAGTCTACGAGACCGAGCCGGAGACCGTGGAGGAATTGGTGGCTCGACTGTATGCGGCCACTACCAACGTCAGTGCTGAGATGCTCCGACGAGTGAGGATGGATGTCCTTCAAAGGATTCATGCCTGCGTGGCTGCTGGAGGAGGCCATTTCCAGCACCACGCAGGCATGAATCCTTTGAAGGACATCCATCC
>NW_021680777.1:43721-43872 GCF_001412515.2 Diachasma alloeum
AATAAGTAGTAACAGAATTAAAAAAATTAAAAGTCAGACAACACTAAAAAATCGAAATCCAAAAAAAAATGGCCTGATCCAAAAACCGAAGGGGAACTTTCGATTCCAAAAATCATCCTCTACAATACCCTCCGAGGAAAGTGATCGGTTA
>NW_021680777.1:44111-44292 GCF_001412515.2 Diachasma alloeum
TCGTCAATTTGGGAAATGACTCAGAATTCCTTTCTCCCCCATTCATTGAATTTTTGAATTCATTATTGCGGGTTTTTTTTGGGGGGAGGGTGTAGCGAGCCACCGAGTTGAGACGGTCTTATTCTTTGTCTCAATTCACAGGTAGGATAGATTTCGGAGACGGAATTCTTCTCCGAGATAT
>NW_021680777.1:44402-44857 GCF_001412515.2 Diachasma alloeum
TATTGACCCTCATGATCACGACACTCGTCCCACTAGTTTGACTCGTATGTTGCGTTTGATTGTCGTAATTCCCCTAGAAGTCTCCCTCGTTTAACCCTCACGATCACTTCACTCGTCCTCCCTATTCGACCCGTGTGATCCCTCCACCAGTGTTCCCCGTTTGACCCATGTAATCATTGAACCAATCTCCCCCGTTCACTCAAGGATACGAAAAGTTGTTAGGACAAGTATTTTCCTACGAGGAAATTCGCCCCAAGTACCATTCGGCACCGGTGAAAAGTAGCTTTTTTTAGAGTGTAATCTCCAACATTGAACTTATCGGTAGCCTGAAAAGATGATTTTTCAAATTTTTCAAAAAGGTGACGGACCCATTTTGGCCCATTTGTTTCATTTTCTATGATTGGGGATGTAAATCCATGAATTTTGACCCAATTTTTTGACCCTCGCTAACCCTT
>NW_021680777.1:44994-45643 GCF_001412515.2 Diachasma alloeum
TGAGGTCACAAAAAATGGTCTCCAGGGGTATATATAGATCGATTCAGAATCGAATCCTGAGTCGATCTGTACCCATTAATTTTCACCCCATTTTTTGACTCTCATACTTTCTTCAAAATGGCGGACGCGGTCACAAAAAAGGGCTCTAGGGGTATATATAGATCGATTCACAATCGAATGCTAAGTCGATCTGTACCCATTAATTTTCACCCCATTTTTTGCCCTCATACTAACCGTTCTCAAGATGGCGGACGCGGTACCAAAAAAAGGTCTCTAGGGGTGTGTTTAGATCGATTCAGAATCGAATTCTGAGTCGATCTGTACTTATAAATTTCGACCCCATTTTTGCTTCCAAATGGAAGCATTGTATTCTTCAAATTCAAACCTTCCAGTTTTTTGTGGCAGATCCACTAAATATGATCTGAAAAGTACAAATATGCTATTTTTAGAGCGTGTCCGTATGTATGTATGCATGTATGTATGTGTGAGCTTTCTCTTCAAATTTGGTTTTTCGGCGATGACTCAAAAAATGATTGTCCGAATCGATCCAATCAAGGCTTAAAATAGACGTTTCAATCCCATCTTGGTCGAGTTTAAAAATGGCGACGATCAGATAATTCGATCTTGAGTTATAACTAGTAGAAATTTT
>NW_021680777.1:47714-49684 GCF_001412515.2 Diachasma alloeum
TTAGCGAATCGAAAAATCGACCGATTACAAAGCTTCCATTCGGAAGCAAAAATATAAATGGGGCAAAATGGGTTTGTTTGCTATTTCCCAAATTGACTCTCCCCTCCTCTCCATCATTAAGAAAATAATGGGGCAAAATGGGTTTGTTTGTCATCCCCCGCGTTGACACCCCCCTACCTCCGTTCGCACTCATTAAGAGAAGAATGGGGCAAAATGGGTTTGTTTATCGTTTTCCGACTTGACATCCGTCCCTTCGCTCATAAGAAAAAAAATACAAATGGGGCAAAATGGGTCTGTTTGCTATTTGCCAAATTCAGTTCCCGCCCGCGCCCCCTCTCCCTCATTAAGAAAATAATGGGGCAAAATGGGTTTGTTTGTCATCTCCCGAGTTGACACCCCCCCTCCCTTCCGAAATAAAGCCCACAATAATGGATTTCAAAATTCAACAGAAGGAGCAGAATGGGTTCTTGAGCCGTTTCCCAAATTAACTCCCCCCCTACTCCCCCGAACCCCTCTCGCTCATCAGGGAAAATACAACAAATGGGGCAAAATGGTTTTGTAAGCCATTTCCCAAATTCACGTTTCCCCCCTCATGCTGATTAGGAAAAATGGGGTGGAATGGGTTTGTTTGTCGTTTCCCGACTCGACATTCCCCCCGCCGCCCTCTCGCTCATTAAGAAAAAAAATAATAAATGGGGCAAAATGGGTCTGTGAGCCAGTTCGCAGATTGACCTCCCCCCCACGCTCATGAAGAAAACAGTGGGGCAAAATAAGTTTGATTGTCATTTCCCGAGTTGACACTCCCCCTCCCCTCGCACTCATTAACAAAGAAACAACAAATGGAGCAAAATGGGCCTGTTACCTATTTCCCAAATTGACCCCCCCTGCCCCCGATTATGAAAACCGTGGGGCAAAATGGGTTTGTTTATCATTTTTTGAGTTGACACCCCCCCCACGCTCGCACTCCTTAAGAGAATAATGGGGCAAAATGGGTTTGTTTGTCATTTCCCAAATTAACTTCCTCCCTCGACCCCTCTCGCTTATTAAGAAAATAATTGGGCAAAATGGGTTTGTTTGTCATTTCCCAAATTAACTTCCTCCCTCGACCCCTCTCGCTTATTAAGAAAATAATTGGGCAAAATGGGTTTGTTTGTCATTTCCCAAATTAACTTCCTCCCTCGACCCCTCTCGCTTATTAAGAAAATAATTGGGCAAAATGGGTTTGTTTGTCATTTCCCAAATTAACTTCCTCCCTCGACCCCTCTCGCTTATTAAGAAAATAATTGGGCAAAATGGGTTTGTTTGTCATTTCCCAAATTAACTTCCTCCCTCGACCCCTCTCGCTTATTAAGAAAATAATTGGGCAAAATGGGTTTGTTTGTCATTTCCCAAATTAACTTCCTCCCTCGACCCCTCTCGCTTATTAAGAAAATAATTGGGCAAAATGGGTTTGTTTGTCGTTTCCCGACTTGACATCCGTCCCCTCGCTCATAAGAAAAGAAAACACAAATGGGGCAAAATGGGTCTGTTTGCTATTTGCCAAATTGACTTCCCCCTCTCCCCCTCACGCTCATTAGAAAAGCAGTGGGGCAAAATGGGTTTGTTTGTCATTTCCCAAGTTCACACCACCCTCCTCCACCCCATGAACACCACAATAATGGATTTCAAAATTAAACAGAAAGGGCAGAATGGGTTCGCGAGTAATTTTCCGTGTTGACACCCCTCCCCCCCTCTCGCTCATAAAAAAAAAACAACAAATGTGGCAAATTGGGCCTGTTAGCTATTTCCCAAATTGAGCCCCCTCCGCCCCTGCCCCTCATTATGGAAACCGTGGGGCGGAATGGGTTTGTTTATCATTTCCCGAGTCCCCCCCCCCTTCGCGCGAATCAAACCGAAAATAATCGATTTCAAAATTCAACAGAAGGGGCAGAATGGGTTCGTGAGCAATTTCCCGAATTGACTCCCCCCCC
>NW_021680777.1:50119-56055 GCF_001412515.2 Diachasma alloeum
ATCTCAGCATTTTTCAATGCTGGTTTGTCGGATTTCACTTTCTTCGGCGGCACTTGTTCTGGCAGACGTTCATGCAACGACCTAAGTCGCCTAGTAGAAGCCTGAACGCTCCTAGCCATCTGGCGAATATTCTCATTTATTGTTCGCCTATTTTTGTCCATCAACTGGGACAAAAGATCTGCGATGAGCTTCTCGTGGCGATCCCATTCTTGTTTACGTCTCGCTTCTTCATTTCAGACGGTGAGATCGATCTCGTGCTGTGTCTGCACCTGCACCACACTCGTGGGATGTGGGATCAAGGTGTACTCATGCGTTACGGTGAACTTTGTCACCCCTTGAGGCTGAGCCTCTTCTCCACTTGTAGCCTCTGAGGCCAAGTGGTCCACCTTTGCATAATGTGATGATTGGCTCCTCCCATAATCCATGAAGCCGGCATCAGAACTGATGGCGGGATTCTCCTTGTTAAGGCTACCCGCATGGGAACTTTCAATTTTTTCATCACTCATCATTTTTGTACTAGCTGTTATCAGGGGCCTGACCCGGGGGTGTTTTAGGGAGCCCACCCTGCACACCGCTTTTAGAGTTGGGTTTCTCGGGAGGTGTTGGTTCGCGCCGACATTTTATTTAGTCGGTACCCTATATTCTGAACGGCAGTTCAGAATATCGAGCATTCCCCCATGCACCACTTGGGGACGCGCCACGTTGCAGGACCTTCCAACCTGCGAAAACTCTCGGAGGGTAAAGGCGTTCCTTGCCGAAAGGATCCGTGGTGNGATCGATCTCGTGCTGTGTCTGCACCTGCACCACACTCGTGGGATGTGGGATCAAGGTGTACTCATGCGTTACGGTGAACTTTGTCACCCCTTGAGGCTGAGCCTCTTCTCCACTTGTAGCCTCTGAGGCCAAGTGGTCCACCTTTGCATAATGTGATGATTGGCTCCTCCCATAATCCATGAAGCCGGCATCAGAACTGATGGCGGGATTCTCCTTGTTAAGGCTACCCGCATGGGAACTTTCAATTTTTTCATCACTCATCATCTTTGTACTAGCTGTTATCAGGGGCCTGACCCGGGGGTGTTTTAGGGAGCCCACCCTGCACACCGCTTTTAGAGTTGGGTTTCTCGGGAGGTGTTGGTTCGCGCCGACATTTTATTTAGTCGGTACCCTATATTCTGAACGGCAGTTCAGAATATCGAGCATTCCCCCATGCACCACTTGGGGACGCGCCACGTTGCAGGACCTTCCAACCTGCGAAAACTCTCGGAGGGTAAAGGCGTTCCTTGCCGAAAGGATCCGTGGTGTGTGTGTGTGTGTTTTTTTTTTGGGTTCATGAACGAAAAAATGCTCTTTACGCACTAACACACTCCAGATGAGTGGTGTCTGAAGTGTAGTGTCTCGACTCGGTCAGGTCTGGATGGTAGCGACCACGAGCAAGTATCTGCTCGGCGAATAAGCAACCCATACGGACTAAAAAACCGAACATGACCCTAGTAATCGTTGACCTTTTCTTCCCCTCGCGGCACCACTGTTAAGTATTACTTCGCGAGGGAGGTCTCAGCTGTTTGCTCTTCCTCATTTCAACCTTATGTACGTCCTCCTAGTCTACGAAGATGTTGTGTGTAGGCAGGAGGTTCCAATAGGTTTTCCGTCTGTGCTGCAGCTTTGCGCTCGCGTTCCTCTTTCCTGAGCTCTTGCATGACTTCAGCCGCAAAGTGACTCGTTTCGTCCCAAGCTGCCTGTGATGATAGTAGGACCTCCATTAGGTTTTCAGGCAGTACTTCCATTTTCAGTGTAGACACCCAGATATGCCTGGTTTCGCTGAAACGCGGGCATGCGAAGAACACATGCTCCGCATCTTCATCCACTTCTGGGCAGGTTGGACATTTCGAGGAATCTTCATGCTTGAATCTATGAAGATACGCTCTAAAGCATCCGTGCCCAGAAAGCATCTGCGTCAGGTAGTAGTTTACCTCTCCGTGGCCGCGATTCAGCCAGGCATCTACCTTAGGGATCAGGCGGTAAGTCCATCTCCCCTTGGCGGAGTTGTCCCCCTTCAGCTGCCATCGACGCAAGCTCTTTCGCCTTTCTTCAGACGTCAACTCCTCGGGACTCAACACTTGGGATCTCCTACGCTCACACAGAGCTTTCCGCTCCTCAGCCAGTATCTCTATCGGCAGCAGTCCTGCGATGACACGCTGCGTCCTCAGAAACCGTCCGGTATGCACTTGCGACTCTAAGGGCACTGAGTCGATAGACTGGCGCAATCTTACGTCGCGCTTCCTGCAGCTGGAGTACATTCCCCCAAATAGAAATAGCATAAGTGAGCACTGAAGTTATCACTGAAGACAACAGTGCTCTTCTCCTTTGCTTGCATTCCCCCATCCACCACCTGGGGACGCGCCACGTTGCAGGACCTTCCAACCTGCGAAAACTCTCGGAGGGTAAAGGCATTCCTCGCCGAAAGGATCCGTGGTGTGTGTGTGTGTGTGTGTGTGTGTGTGTGAGTGCCCGTGCGCCTTAGAGCCTAGGTGGCGTTTTCTTATTTAGCGAGCCCAATGATAAAGCCTCAATCGACTTCCGGTGATAAAAA
The DNA here is from genome assembly GCF_001412515.2 of Diachasma alloeum. Classification (NCBI taxonomy): domain Eukaryota; kingdom Metazoa; phylum Arthropoda; class Insecta; order Hymenoptera; family Braconidae; genus Diachasma; species Diachasma alloeum. The sequence continues at coordinate 52,710 of NW_021680777.1, forward strand.
TTTGGTACTCGAAATTAAGACTCCGACATTTAGGGTTATGAGGGTCAAAACATGGGCAAGGTTCAGAGTAAGGATCACGAGGATCAGAATAATGTTCATGAGAGTCAGCATAAGGGGCGCGGGGGTCAGATTACGAGGCACAAGGGTCAGATTAAGAGTCTGAATAAGGGTCCAAATAAGGGTCACAAGGGTCAGATTAACCCCTCACGTACGGGCTCCATACGATGTATGGACCCCGGCCGATAGGACAAGTTCGTGCCTCCATACATCGTATGGACCCTTTCCGTCAACAGTAAAAAATTATTTTCTCGAATTCTAAGACACATATTGACATTTGGAAAAAAAATTTGGAAAGTCAATAAAATTGTTTGTGCAGTGAGTTCATTGATTTTTTTTCTCAATGCATTTTTTATATTTTTTTTTATATCAATAAAAGTCGTGGATGAAAATACTATTTTGCTGCGATTTAATCATATTCAATCATCTCGTTTGTGGAGAAAATTTTACAGAAAAATTTTGGAATTTTTGCTGAAAATACTTTGATGACCTTCCTATCGAATGGCACAAGTTAAATTTCAATTCATTGAATAATGTATTTGTTATAAATAAATTCAGCGAATTTGAAGATCTCGGCGAAAAATTGTCCTAAAAGATAAATCGGTGTGACTTGAATGCGGAAAAAACAGAATTCTCAGGGCGTTTATTTCAAATTTCAATTCATCCAATGCATTTTATTTCAAGTTTTCTCGATCACCTGTTTTCGAGTTATTGCTGGTTACACAATGGAATTGGCGCGTCGTCGTAAGCCTCCCGGCCGTTGGGACAAGACGCGTTCTAGGGACCCCGTACGTGAGGGGTTAAGGACGACAAAAGTCAGATTAAGGGTCCAAATAAGGGCCATGGGGTTCAAAAACCAAGGGTCAGAAACTAAGAGTCACCAGGGTCAAACTAATGGTCACAAGGGAGAAAATAAGGGTCTCAATATCTCTCTGTATTGTAACATTCCAAATCAACTTTTGATGATGAAAATTTGGTGCTCAAAATTAAGACTCCAAAATTAAGGGTCAAAGTAAGGGTCGCGAGGGGTATAATGAAGGACAAAATGAGGGTCAGATTAAGGGTCACAAAGGTCAAAATAAGGATCATGGGGGTCATATGGGGGTTGGCAACCCGTAAAACACTACGTCGACCAATTGCCGGCGAATTGTCAGTTATAATACCCCGAGACCTTCAAAATTATCGGAATATTTCCCGATAGCTTTGTTGCAAACAAATGAAAGTGTCAAGTTTTGCAGGCTAAAAATCCCGAGTGCGCAGCACGAGGGTTATAATGAGGCTCAGCAAAATTATAGCAACGAGTGGCATTAGCTATGCAGCTGGCGCCGCGCGCTCGGGGTTTTACTGCAAAACTGATCCCAATCATTGATATGCAGAAAAACTTGGAGGAAATATCCGATGAATTTTGAAGATCGAAGGGTATTCGGAGGGAAATTTCTTCAATTCTGATTTTGGCCGATCAGGGTGCGGGGTTCGGGGTTTCACCAAAATGTGAGGTATATCTGTCAAATTTGTAGAAAACAATTGACAGGTTACAGGGAAATTATCAGTGTGAAGTGTGTCACGTGACCGCGCATACTACACTCTGATTGGTTAAGATCAGAATTGAGGAAATTGTCAGCTATAGTACCCCAAAACCTTCAAAATTATCGGATATTTCTCGAATGTTTTGTTATATAGCAGATGGAGCCCGTCCTCCTTCACTCTCTTGAATCCTATCTAGAAGAGCAAGACCTCTTATCGGCAAAAAAATCCAGATTCCTGCAACTATATAGCACTATCTCCTCTGAAACTGCATTACGACCTGCGCCATACCTTATTACGAACCGCCTTCCAATAGCTTTTAAAAAGGTGAAAGCCCAGGTCAGGCTTGCAAACAATATTTCAAGTACTTTTTTTATTAATGGTAAATTTTTTTAATTTAGACCCAAACTCTACATGCCCTCTATGTAACTTAAAGTAGCTCTACCCTTTAGGGGTTATATTTCAATTCAAACATTTTTAAAAACTACAACAAATCGCCTAAAAATTCGGTGTGATTCGGAATCATAAATTTTTTCCTCATTTAATTGTCGTTCAAGTTTTTCTAAAAGGAAATGTTGAAAATCCATTATATAACACAGGGTCTTATGGGCAAAACGCTGAATTTACCACAACTCCGGTTAAAACAAAAATTAAAATCTAATTTTTTTTCCTAAAAACGAGAAAAAAACTAATGAAAAATATTGGCACGTGTTGGATAACGATTTATCGTTTTGTTTTTTTTATTATTAATAATACTGGCAACAGGAATAGATATGACAACAGTGACCATGTGATGGCGCCCGCTCCGCTCATCTTCAACTTCCCATATGATTGTACCGCGTTGCCACAGTTATTTGCAAGCTAGTCAATTGAAAAACTGCCTATGTGCACTTTATTTAAAAAAAATTGATATAAGATAACACTTATGCTCATGACCTCTATGATTTATTTAAATAATTTAGAGCTAGAAATACTGATTTTTAGAATGTATTTTTTGTGAAATAGACTCAATGACTCCAGCCGTAGGGGTAGAGCTACTTTAAAAGATCCCGAGACAATTAAACATGTATGTTAGCGTTGTCCCATGTATAGTGCCCCACGATCTCATTATCTCAGTTCTTATTTCGTGGGTAGCTGGAAGAACGAAAACCTAGTATTATTTATCGATTGTGATACAATTGAGAGCACAAAAGCTCTCTATTTTTTTGTTAGTGAAGCGATGAGGACATAATCAGAAATCCTAGATATCTGTTAAACAATGTTACTAATTCAAAAGAAAAAGGTGATGCTAATTATATGTATTCTTTCTAGTTTTATTTTTCAAATGTGTAAATATGATAACGATACTTATGTATATGCCCTGGCGGATGAGTCCGAGACCTATCCGAGAGTAGCTCCGACACTCAGAATGGACACTCATTCGACTCTCGGATTTTCGGAGGTTAGGGCGCCAAACTCCAGTAAAGACTCTCGTCCGAGAGTGCATCCGAGAGTTGTTTATGCCTTCACAAATCAATTTGTTTATTAATTGAGGGTGCATTAGATAAGTTGAAAATCCTTTGTGGACCCAATGTAGGTAGAAAGGGTCATTGAGGGTCCCTTAAACATTGCTGAAAGCAGTCTCGGATCAAGTCTCGGACGAGAGTAGAGATACGAGAGTGGTTAAGTAATTGGAAAATTAATTATTTAATCATTTCCGATTAGTTAGAGGGGCTTTGAGTAGCAAGAAAAACATTTTTGGAGCGTCTATCGGTGGACGGGGTAT
>NW_021680777.1:56573-56676 GCF_001412515.2 Diachasma alloeum
GGAAACCAGTCTCGCATTGAGTCTCGGACGAGAGTATCGATCCGAAAGTGGTTTATTAATTGACTAATGAGTTTGTTGATTATTTTTTATTAATTGGATGCAC
>NW_021680777.1:61020-62702 GCF_001412515.2 Diachasma alloeum
AACTACCTAAAGAACCCCCCATCAAAAAAAATAGTTAACAAGCTCATTTGTTAATTACTAAACCACTCTCGTATCGCTACTCTCGTCCGAGACTCGATCCGAGACTGGTTTCCGCAATGTTCAAGGGACCCCCCATTCCTCCCTCTGCCGTGAGCCGATTGAAAAATCATTATCTTAGTACCTGAAGAACCCCCAATCAATAAAAAATAATTAACAAACTCATTCGTCAATTAATAAACCACTCTCGTATCGCTACTCTCGTCCGAGACTCGATCCGAGACTGGTTTCCACAATGTTCAAGGGACCCCCCATTCCTCCCTCTGTCGTGAGCCGATTGAAAAATCATTATCTTACTACCTAAGGAACCTCCAATTAATCAAGAATAATTAACAAACTCATTTGTTAATTACTGAACCACTCTCGTATTGCTACTTTCGTCCGAGACTCGATCCGAGACTGGTTTCCACAATGTTCAAGGGACCCCCCATTCCTCCCTCTGTCGTGAGCCGATTGAAAAATCATTATCTTACTACCTAAGGAACCTCCAATTAATCAAAAATAATTAACAAACTCATTTGTTAATTATTTTCGTATCGCTACTCTCGTATCGCTACTCTCATCCGAGACTCCATCCGAGACTGCTTTCAGCAATGGACAATGTGACGAGGCATATTCATTTATTTTTTATTATTTTTCTACATATTTTTTCCCACTACACACTGCCCCCTAAAATGTAAATCCCGCCACCGTTGGATACCCCTTCCCTCACTTTTCCCCTCATCGCCCCTCTACCCCTGCCCCTGGACATCACGAAGACATCAGCCGAAGGAAGACATCAGTTCCGGCCCCACCCGATCAATTGGAGAAGCCAACGCCTTCTGGAAATTCCCCATACTGGGCCCCCGAATATTCAACACCTGCAATAATCCCCAGCGAGACATTCCTGGATTGTGGTCATCGTCACCACTCACCCGTGCTGATTGGCCCCGATTGCTCCCGAATTAAAACCCGAAGGACATCGACACCTGACGAACCCCGAAGAATCGCGAAGGAAAAGAAGAGACCGTCACTCGTGCAATAGCTGCCCCGTGAGTCACCACGTGAATAATAGTGAATACAGTAAAATTCGCCCGGAAGTATTGGCGGATAAAAAGAGGATTTTCGATACATCGAGCTAATCCCAGCTCTAGTATTGGTGCCCAGGAAACCCCGAGGTGGAAAGGAGGCTCTCCAGGAAAACGCCCTGGTATTTTGAAGGAGTGCAAGGCGCCGGTGGAATTCCACGTGTTCGCCAGAGTGAAGTCCCATCGTGAGTACGAGTTACCCCCCTCATTTTCCCTCTTGTCCCCACAATATTACCCTTCATACCCCCCAACGGTGAGCCTACACTCTTTTGTTTCTTCCCCATTTAGTTATTCTTCTTATATTTAGTTGCATTCCCTCGACACGACTAGCTTCTCCCCTTTTTCTGCATTAGAGTCACTCCCCTTTTTACGTGTACAAAAGTTGCCTGGCCTTACCCATAACCCTAGATCCAAGTAAAAGGCATTTCAAACGTCTTACGACGAACTAATTTGTAAATTACCAGAAATATAGATATTTAGTTAATTTTATCCCCCATTTGTCCTCATTATTTAATTGCCCTAAATCCCCCTTTTAGGAAATAATATTAATTAAATATT
>NW_021680777.1:62751-62869 GCF_001412515.2 Diachasma alloeum
CCCAGCGAGACATTCCTGGATTGTGGTCATCGTCACCACTCACCCGTGCTGATTGGCCCCGATTGCTCCCGAATTAAAACCCGAAGGACATCGACACCTGACGAACCCCCACGAATCG
>NW_021680777.1:63725-64199 GCF_001412515.2 Diachasma alloeum
CACCTATCCTGGATCAAAACCCTCCCCCATGTCCCTCAAAATTCTCCGATCCTCGTCCTAGATCCAATCCCCCCACTCATGTCCCTCAAAATTCCCCGATCCCCGTCCTAGATCCAATCCCCCCCCTCATGTCCCTCAAAATCCCCCAGCCACCCATCCTGGATCAAATCCCCGCCCCCAATGTCCCTCAAAATTCCCCGATCACCCGTCCTAGATCCAATTCCTCCACTCATGTCCCTGAACATTCCCCGTCCCTCCAGCCCGAATCGAAATCTTACAATCAGGAGTCTGAAAAGCCCCCGACTCTTTGATCTGAATCCAANTCGTGGGGCTAGGCGCCAAAAATTGAGCGTATTATTTTTCTCCCCCCCCAGTCTTCCCCCCCAAAGTCGCATTCCGTTCCCTTTGTGTGGCTCACTGTTGCGGGTTTGTTTTGATTGCGTAACGCAGTTACAGTCGCCCGATACACTCATC
>NW_021680777.1:64302-67737 GCF_001412515.2 Diachasma alloeum
CAATCCCTCCACCTGAGAATCTTAGAATCCCTCGTCCCCATGCAGTTGATAGAAAGCCCAGTGAAACCAAGTCAGCCCTCCACTTTCATTTAGTAGAATCAAGGTCACCCTAGCCCCTAGGAAATTCCAGAATGTCTCCAAATACCTCAGAACCACTTCCAGTTAGCCAAGCTACTCCAGAGAAGACCCCAGAGATGCCAGAAAAGACCCCTAGCATACCAGAACGCCCTTGAAGAACCNCCATTATCGAAAGGAAGTTAAACGTAGATTTGAGGTACTGTGCCCCTATGAGCAGAGAGCTCTTCTAGATGTCCATAAAGTAAATATTTTTGTAAGTCCCAAGGTTTTGATAGATCGATTCGTCAGATTGGAAGTGAGAAAAAAGTTTGGCGATGAGGTCGCTGAGTGGAATAAAGAAGTTGATTCTTCCAACATCTCTCTGTCCCTTTTAGGCTTTCCCACCCAGTTCTGGGGAAGTTCGTTAAATCAAGTAAACCCCCAGAACAGGAGTTCAGAGACCTTACAGATTGTTGAGTCATCTCGAACCGACCGTAAGCAAGAGAATTGAACTCCCCTCAGGTGAATTTCAAGTTACCCTCAGTCAGCCTCNAATATATCTTTTACCCCCGGGACAATCCGAGATTTAAATCGAAAATATTCACCTCGAATTGCCCCTAGAANTCGCTGAGTGGAATAAAGAAGTTGATTCTTCCAACATCTCTCTGTCCCTTTTAGGCTTTCCCACCCAGTTCTGGGGAAGTTCGTTAAATCAAGTAAACCCCCAGAACAGGAGTTCAGAGACCTTACAGATTGTTGAGTCATCTCGAACCGACCGTAAGCAAGAGAATTGAACTCCCCTCAGGTGAATTTCAAGTTACCCTCAGTCAGCCTCGAACTAGTACAGTGGACCTCAGCCCCTCGAAAGCCCTAGAGCCCTCAGTTCCTTCGTATCCCAGTCAGNCGTCCGAAACACCCCAGAATATGAGAGAGCATATAATCAGTCGGTGCGATGAAAGCATGACTGTACAAAGTTGCCCAGAGATCCATAACGATTATTAGTTGAAATCACTCGTGGATAAAATTGTCGTTAGTTTANTACAGATTGTTGAGTCATCTCGAACCGACCGTAAGCAAGAGAATTGAACTCCCCTCAGGTGAATTTCAAGTTACCCTCAGTCAGCCTCGAACTAGTACAGTGGACCTCAGCCCCTCGAAAGCCCTAGAGCCCTCAGTTCCTTCGTATCCCAGTCAGCCCCACCTAGCCACCCTGACAGTTGCCGGACCACCTAACCTACCCCTTGANAAACCCCCATCTCCCTTCACCCTAGTTGTCTATGATCCCGATACCCCTTGTTCTCATTCATTGACCCACTGGTTGCCCCTCGACGAGCCTCTTCTTCGAGGTCTGACCATTAGATTGAACCCCCTAGACAACTCCCCCGAGCCCAAGAAATTAACCCCTCGCCCTTCCAAAGACATTTATTTTAGTTTCCTTTTGTTACCCAAAGGGCCATTCAATAGTATTTTTTGAGTTTTTTTTTTTTTTAATTATATTATTATTTTATTCAATTAATTGGAAGTAAGGATGAGAGTGTTGTGGTACCTGAGCTGTCGAGCCAATGAAGACTATTTAGAGTTCGACAATTCAAAACAAAAATAACTACTAGTGAATAAGGAAAATTGTAGGGGGATACCCCGTACTAAAAGCAATAAACGATCTTGTATTATTAATAGTCCTGAGCCTTCATTCCAGCCTCCTCTTCTCCTGGAGCCGTTGATCGGAAAGTAGAAGCATGGATCGTTCAACATAGGGTTGTGGAAATCCTATGGGTTCTCTACCCCCGGGACAGCTGTGACGAGGCATATTCATTAATTTTTTATTATTTTTCTACATATTTTTTCCCACTACACATTGCACCCTAAAATATAAATCCCGCCACCGTTGGATACCACTTCCCCAGACTTTTCTCCTCATCGCCCCTCTGCTCCTGCCCGTGGACATCGCGAAGATATCAGCCGAAGGAAGACATCAGTTCCGGCCCCACCCGATCAATTGGAGAAGCCAACGCCTCCTGGAAATTTCCCATACTGGACCCCCGAATATTCAACAACTGCAATAATCCCCAGCGAGACATCCCTGGATTGTGGTCATCGTCACCACTCACCCGTGCTGATTGGCCCCGATTGCTCCCGAATTAAAACCCGAAGGACATCGACACCTGACGAACCCCCACGAATCGCGAAGGAAAAGAAGAGACCGTCACTCGTGCAATAGCTGCCCCGTGAGTCACCACGTGCCCCGAAAGTAGTAATAGTGAATACAGTAAAATTCGCCCGGAAGTATTGGCGGATAAAAAGAGGATTTTCGATACATCGAGCTCATCCCAGCTCTAGTATTGGTGCCCAGGAAACCCCGAGGTGGAAAGGAGGCTCTCCAGGAAAACGCCCTGGTATTTTGAAGGAGTGCAAGGCGCCGGTGGAATTCCACGTGTTCGCCAGAGTGAAGTCCCATCGTGAGTACGAGTTACCCCCCTCATTTTCCCTCTTGTCCCCACAATATTACCCTTCATACCCCCCAACGGTGAGCCTACATTCTTTTGTTTCTTCCCCATTTAGTTATTCTTCTTATATTTAGTTGCATTCCCTCGACACGACTAGCTTCTCCCCTTTTTCTGCATTAGAGGCACTCCCCTTTTTATGTGTACAAAAGTTGCGTGGCCTTAACCATAACCCTAGATACAAGTAAAAGGCATTTCAAACGTCTTACGACGATCTAATCTGTAAATTACTAGAAATATAGATATTTAGTTAATTTTATCCCTCATTTGTCCTCATTATTTAATTGCCCTAAATCCCCCTTTTAGGAAATAATATTAATTAAATATTGAACGGTCACAACAAGTAACCCTCAAATAGCCCCTTATACTGATAGACCCTTTGAAAAACATTATCTTGCTACTCCAAGTACCCTCAATTAATAAAAAATAATTAACAAAGTCATTCGTCAATTAATAAACCACTCTCGTATCGCTACTCTCGTCCGAGACTCCATCCGAGACTGCTTTCCGCAATGTTTAAGGGACCCCCCATTCCTCCCTCTGTCGTGAGCCGATTGAAAAATCATTATCTTACTACCTAAGGAACCTCCAATTAATAAAAAATAATTAACAAACTCATTTGTTAATTACTAAACCACTCTCGTATCGCTACTCTCGTCCGAGACTCGATCCGAGACTGGTTTCCGCAATGTTCAAGGGACCCGCGATCCCTCCCTCTGCTATGAGCCGATTGAAAAATCATTATCTTACTACCTAAGGAACCTCCAATTAATAAAAAATCATTAACAAAATTATTTCTTAATTACTAAACCACTCTCGTATCGCAAATCTCGTGCGACACTCGATCCGAGACTGGTTTCCACAATGTTCAAGGGAC
>NW_021680778.1:0-535 GCF_001412515.2 Diachasma alloeum
GGTTTAGCGAGTTTTGCCATGTTCGGAATAAAACGACGATAATAACCGATGAGACCGAGGAATTGTTTTGTTTTTCCTGGTTTTGGGGAAAATTCTTGACAGCTGAAACTTTTGTTGGGTCAGGTCTCACTCCTTTATCAGTGATCTCATGCCCCAAATAAATCAATTCGCGTCGAAGAAAGTGGCATTTGTCGGGTTGAAGACTTAACCCTGCGTTTTGTAAACGTGCCATTAAATTTTTCAATTTTTTGGAATGGTCTTCTAACGAGCTGGCATAGATGACGATGTCATCCATGTATACAAAAAGTTCGATGCCCTGTAACCCAGAAAGAACCTTATCCATCATTCGCTGAAAAGTTGCAGGAGCATTTTTCAGTCCGAAAGGCATTTTGTTGAACTCGTAAAAACCGAAGGGTATGGAAAACGCGGTTTTCTGTTTAGATTTTTCATCCATGGGGATTTGATGAAATCCCGAAGCCAAATCTAATGAACTGAAATATTTTGCCCCACCGAGTTGATCTAATATTTCGGTGAT
>NW_021680778.1:2429-3642 GCF_001412515.2 Diachasma alloeum
TGTACCCGGACTCTTTGTCGACATTTTTGATCGGAAGACTGATCAAATTTTTCGTTCGAGGGGGTAATTCGAGTGTAACTTGCGAATCAAAGGAGAATTCTTGCTTCCCAAATCGGAGATTGCTTGGAAGTTTCTTCTGAAAATTCAATGTTGCCTGTTGTCTAACGAGAAAGTCAATTCCAAGAATTCCATCGTGTTTAACTGGGAATTTATTATCCACAACTTGAAATTTGATATCTATACTCTCTACTGGAATTATAACCTCACCGAGAGTCGACAGCATTCCACGTCCAATACCAGTTACATTGTATTTTATTTTGCTATTGACCTCCAGCCCCGATCCTAATGCTCGTTTCTTAATTAAATTGAGTTGTGACCCCGTATCGATCAAAAACCTCGAACCGATTTTTATGCCTTTTGAATCATTTAATTTGATGGTGGGGAGCTTGCCGATCCCTCCGGTCTCAATATTGTAGCAGACTCGGTGCGTTCTGCTCGCGCAATTGTCACTTCGCCCCGCCTGTCCCTTGCCGACGGAGCACCCTTCGAGTTTAAAGNTGGAGCATCCTTCGAGTTTAAAGATTTGAAGGTAGAATTGTTTGCATCGCGATTTCCCTAATTTCCTTTCCTCTGTTGATCATGACGTCTATCCCTCGAATAATTTTCACGACTTCCTCGATAACCGTGACTTCGATTGTCAAATCTTCTACCCGAATGATATCGACGATCACGCCCGTTATCATGTCCACGATAATCTCTTTCACGCTCGCGTCCGCGATTCTGATTACGTGCACGATCTGGCTCACGACCGCGTTCCTGTGGACGACTTGAAGAATAATCTCCGTCCCGACGGGCCCGATTCTCACGATCATAATTAGATGAATACCCCGTATTATAGACTTTAATGTGGGGTGCTCTCGATTTTGAGGAAATTTGTAGGTGACGAGATCTTTCCACGTGCTCTTGTTCTAACTTGATCGTGCTATCAATTGCATCCTCCAATGAATTGGGTCTTTCCTGAGTTAGAAGTCTGGATAAAAGATCATCGCGTAACCCACGGGTGAAACAAGTGATAGCTGACTTCTTCAAATGAACTTGAAAACCGATAGCTTCTGTCTCACTGTATTTCTCTCTTGCTGCCTCAATTCCGCGAGTTAAAACCTGTAAAACGCGTGCGCCAAAGAATTCAACCCCTTCATTTTCTGTCTGTGCC
>NW_021680778.1:6579-9704 GCF_001412515.2 Diachasma alloeum
AGTATTGTGTGGAACAATCCTAATATATGGAAATGAATTCCTACAAACATTATCCATCATCAAAAATCAATTAAATTCTAAAAACATTAGTCATTCTCTCCATCTTCACTCAATTTTCCGTGGACAATTTAGTAATATAGTCCTTATAACGAACAATAGAGGCAATTTTCCTTATAATAATGATATAATACATCACTCATTGGGAATTTCCTAGGTCATCACATTTGTGCGTTTTGATGTGCATATCAACAAGCGATATACAAGTAATAGTTAAAGATTTTATAACTAGAGTCATTACAAATATATCACTCAGCACTGATATCTCAGATACGATATAATAGTCTGGTGTAATGATAAATGTTATAACAGTAACCAGCTGTGGAGAAGATTACAATCAAATACTTGCACCCTTTACATTTTTTATTTTTGGTTTTTTTAGATGCTAGGGAATTTTTAGTTTCGTCAAGTTTGCGGCATTTGATGATGGTAAAGTGGCGGTCGTGGGGGTCACCCCCGCAGTACGCTTAGGCTGGTTGTTCCCCCGTTTACCTGGTCGCACAAGAATCGTGTGATGTAACACTAGGTTATGTTATTCAGGTGTTTTCAAGAGTAAAGAGTGTTTGTGAAAAGTGTAAACAGTGTTTGTTTGTAAAAATGGCACAGAAAACAGATTGACTTCAACTCCCTCCCCTCCTCTGGGCAAAAATGACGAAAACCAAAAAAAAAATTTTTTCTGATCATTATTTAGCTCAAACCCCGTCTCCTCCCCTCAACCACGCCGAAATTGAAAGAAAAAAACAACAAATTATCATCTGACTGGAACCCCTTCCCCCCGCCCTCTTCTGCCGCAACGATCCAAAAATGAGAAAATAAACAGAAAAATATCCCTCTAATTATTATTCAGCTCTAACCCCTTCACCCCCTCCTCCTCCCACCAACTACTTCGAAATTGACAAAAAAATATTATTATTTTACTCTAACCCTTTGCCCCTTCTCTCTCTGGCCCGTCGCTCCAAAAGAGATTTTTAGAAAACGGTTTTTGAAAAAATTATTTAACTCAACCTTGTCGCCCCCCCGCCCCCCTCGACAGCTGTTCCAAGAATGATTTAAAAAAAATAAAATTTCTGATTATTATTTAGCTGTAACCCTTTTGCCCACTCCTCCTCCCTCCAACCACTCCGAAATTGACAAAAAATAATCTTATTTGACTCCAACCCCCTCACCCCACCCCCCTCTACCCGCCGCTCCAAAAATGAAGAAAAAAATAATAATTCTAAATATTATTTTGCTCTAACTCCTTCGCCCCCCTTCCCCTCTACTGCGCCGCTCCGAAAAGAAGGAAAACAAAAAAATATATTTTTCTAATTATTTTTTTTTTCATTTCATTCCTTCACCGTATACCTTTCGATTTTTACGGGGTTTTTCATTCCACTTTCCGTAGCATTTCATTTTTCCAATGCTCTTCCTCTTTCTAAAGTGGAGAACACACCATTTTTCCCCATGGGTGTACCCTCGTGGTCACCCATCCATTTAGTGACCACGCTCAGCGCTGCTTAGCTTTTGAGAGCTAAGTTTGCCTGCCGTGGCAGTGCGCTGGCCCCGCGGGGCCTATTTTTCTAATTATTATTTGGCACTAACCCCTTCACCCCCTCCACCTTCCGCAATTCACTCCGGAAATTAAAAAAAATAACAAAAAAAATCATCATTATTTGACTTCAACCCCTTCGCCCCCTCCCCCTCGCCCCGTCGCTCCGAAAATTAAAAAAAAATAAATAAAAAAATCATCATTATTTGACTTTAACCCTTCGCCACTCTCCCCCTCTCCCAGCCCCCCCCCCCCCANAAACAAAAAAATCTATTTTTCTAATTATTATTTGGCTCTAACCCCTTCACTCCCTCCTCCCGCCATTCACTCCGAAAATTAGAAAAAAAAATAACAAAAAAAAAATTCAACATTATTTGACTTTTACCCTTCGCCCACCTCCCCCTCACCGGGCCGCCCCAAAAATGTGGATTTTTGAAAAAATACATTATTCTGTAACTCTAACTCTTTCATCGCCCCCCCGCCTCTGCCCCGTGGCTCCAAAAATTGAAAAAAAAATTCAATATTATTTTGCTCTAACCCCTTCGCCCCCCTTCCCCTCTCCCCGTCGCTCCAAAAAAGAAACAGAAAACATTGCAAGAATAATTTCATCATTATTTGACTTTAACCCCTTCGCCCCCTCCCCCTCTGCCTCGCCGCTCCGAAAAGGAGGAAAACAAAAAAATCTATTTTTCTCATTATTATTTGGCTCTAACCCCTTCACCCCCCCCCCTCATCGCGCCAATCACGCCAAAAATTGAATAAATAAAAAAATCATCATTATTTCACTTTTGCCCCTTCGGCCCCTCCCCCTCCGCCCCGCATCACTGGACTCATATTATTATTTGGCTATAACCCTTTCCACCCCCCACCCCTGCTCCTCCCGACGCCTCGCCAAAAATAATGTTAAACAATTTAAGGCCCGGCCTGCACGGCTAGTAACTATTTTTGTGACTTTTACCCAAAGGGGATTGACTAAAGTAGAGGTTCAGATCTCGGGGTTAGACTGACCCCAAGCCAAAAGTAGTTCGACCCCAACGGAGGGATGCCGCCACGGTCGAATCTGACGGCTGGGCGAACTGCCTGTGCGGGTAACTCGGCAGTATACTGGCGACAATATGAGAGTGATCTTTCCATCTAACCCCTACTTCCCCCACCACCGACGCGCGCATGCGCGGTGGGACGGTGGTGTATCCCTCCGCGTACGGCGTGTTCAAAATACATGAAAAATAATTTCCTGTTTTGTTTTTTTCGTTTTTGATGAAAAAACAATGAATTGATAACAAAATTATGAGGAAATACGTGAAAATTAATACTTAATAAATTAATAATAGTAATTGACTTGTCTAATTCTCCAANAGAGAATTAAATTCCCCACCAACTGACCCTCTGTCATCCCTTAATCTCTGTGAAAAATGGAAGAAACTGTCATGGAAATAACAGCGCAGTAAGAAAAATAATTGTTTTGCGGCGCACAGTGACTCCCGGTAATTAAAAATTCACTTCTCCCCTCCTAATTGAGATTAAGGCATGAAAAAAGAGC
>NW_021680778.1:9937-52042 GCF_001412515.2 Diachasma alloeum
ATTCACCTCTCCCTTCCTAATTGAGATTAAGGGATGAAAGCGGGTTAATTGATGAATAACTTAATTCTCCGTCGAACTGCCCTTTTTCCATCCCTTAATCTCAATTAGGAAGGGAGAGGTGAATTTTTAATTACCGGGAGTCACTGTGCGCCGCGAAACTATTATTTTTCTCACTGGCCCATGACTTTCATGGCAGTTTTTATTTTTTTGTTACAGAGATTAAGGGATGAAAGAGGGTTAATTGATGGGGAATTTAATTCTCCGTCGAACTGCCCTTTTTTCATCCCTTAATCTCAATTAGGAGGGGAGAGGTGAATTTTTAATTACCGGGAGTCACTGTGCGCCGCGAAACTATTATTTTTCTCACTGGCCCATGACTTTCATGGCAGTTTTTATTTTTTTGTTACAGAGATTAAGGGATGAAAGAGGGTTAATTGATGGGGAATTTAATTCTCCGTCGAACTGCCCTTTTTTCATCCCTTAATCTCAATTAGGAGGGGAGAGGTGAATTTTTAATTACCGGGAGTCACTGTGCGCCGCGAAACTATTATTTTTCTCACTGGCCCCTGACTTTCATGGCAGTTTTTATTTTTTTGTTACAGAGATTAAGGGATGAAAGAGGGTTAATTGATGGGGAATTTAATTCTCCGTCGAACTGCCCTTTTTTCATCCCTTAATCTCAATTAGGAGGGGAGAGGTGAATTTTTAATTACCGGGAGTCACTGTGCGCCGCAAAACAATTATTTTTCTTACTGGCCCCTGACTTTCATGGCGATTTTAATTTTTTTGTTACAAAGATTAAGGGATGAAAGAGGGTTAATTAATGGAGAATTTAATTCTCCGTCGAACTGCCCTTTTTTCATCCCTTAATCTCAATTAGGAGGGGAGAAGTGAATTTTTAATTCGCGGGCGAATGGTGAATAGTCAGTGTGCGCCGCGAAAAAATTATTTTTCTTACTGGCCCCTGACTTTCATGGCAGTTTTTAATTTTTTGTTACAAAGATTAAGGGATGAAAGAGGGTTAATTAATGAAAAATTTAATTCTGCGTCGAACCGCTCTTTTTTCATGCCTTAATCTCAATTAGGAGGGGAGAAGTGAATTTTTAATTCGCGAGCGAATGGTGAAAAGTCACTGTGCGCCGAGAACAAAATTATTTTTCTCACTGGCCTATGACTTTATCGTAGTTTGTATTTTTTTGTTACGGAGATTAAGGGATGCAACGGGGATCGATTGATGGGGAATTTAATTCTCCATCACACCCTCTGTGTTTCATTCCTTAATATTAATTAGCCAGCAAATGAATCACCTGAAAAAAATTAAGAACATGCTGAGGACGAGGAGGACACAAATTCTACTCCGAAACTATCCCTGTGACAGCGGGACTGCTACTGCCGAGTTACCCGCACAGGCAGTTCGCCCAGCCGTCAGATTCGACCGTGGCGGCATCCCTCCGTTGGGGTCGAACTACTTTTGGCTTGGGGTCAGTCTAACCCCGAGATCTGAGCCTCTCCTTTAGGGTGCGTTTCGCAATCGAGATAGTCGCAGTAACAGTACTGCAACCCTATCCAATTTTGCTTGACTGCAGCTACGATAGTTGATTCCGAAACGCACTCTTAGTCAATCCTCTTTGCTTTTACCCCCCCGCGTTTTGCGGCCGACACCGAAGCTCGATATCAAATTTGCACGGTCAGTAACAGCGAATGTGTCAAAGTAGGATAATTTACCAGGACCGTGTAGGCCTCCGAAGTGAGGGTGCCTAATTTTTCCCCCCAAAAATTTCAACCCCCATGGACCCCCTTTCATTTTCAAAGGGATGTATAAGGCAAGGATAAATGTATCAAAAGGGGGGAGGGAAAAGGGCGGAGGGGGGGTAAAACCCCACATACTTCGATTTTTCTAGTAAAAAAATATTTTTATTCTAAGGGTGGCAAACTGACTAAATTTTTTGAATACAAAATGTTCAGGGGTTCTCCCTCAACCCCCCAAAAAATATTCGACTCAAGAAGGGTATGGTGAAGGGGGAAGGGGGGGTAAAACCCGCCATTTTTTCATTTTTCTAGTATTAAAAATAATTTTATTATAAGGGTGCCAAACTGACTACATTTCTTTACTACTAAATGTTCAGGGGCTCTCCCTCAACCCCCCAACAAATATTCGACTCATGAAGGGTAGGGTGAGGTGACGAGGGGGGGTAAACCCTCTAATTTTTCGATTTTTCTAGTATAAAAATTATTTTTATTATAAGAGTAACAACTTGACTAAATTTTTGGACTAAAAAATGTTCAGGGGCTCCCCCTCAACCGCCCTAAAAATATTCGACTCATGAAGGGTACGACGAAGGGGCGAGGAGGATAAAACCCCTCATTTTTTAACTTTTCTAGTATAAAAAATAATTTTATTATAAGGGTGGCAAACTTACTACATTTTTTTACTACAAAATCTTCAGGGGCTCTCCCTCAACCCCCCAATAAGTATTCGACTCGTGAAGGGTTGGGTGAAGGGGCGAGGGGGGGTAAACCACCTAATTTGTCGATTTTTCTATTAAAAAAACTATTTTTATTATAAGAGTAACAACTTGACTACATTTTTGAACCAAAAATTGTTCAGGGGCTCCCCCTCAATCCCCCAAAAAATATGCCACTCATCGAGGGTAGAATAAAAGGACAAGGGGGGGTAAAACCCCTCATTTTTTCATTTTTCTGGAATAAAAAATTATGTCATTATAAGGGTGGCAAACTGCCTACATTTTTTTACTACAAAAAGTTCAGGGGCTCTCCCTCAACCCCCCAACAAATATTCGACCCGTGAAGGATTGGGCAAAGGGGCGAGGGGGTGTAAAAGCCTACATTTTTCGATTTTTCTAAGAAAAAAATATTTTTACTATAAGGGTGACAACTTGACTAAATTTTTAGACTAAAAAATATTCAGGGCTCTCCTTAAACCCCCCAAAAAATATTCGACTCATAAAGGGTAGAGGGAAGGGGCAAGGGGGGGTAAAACCCCTCATTTTTTCATTTTTCTAGTAAAAAATAATTTTATTATAAAGGTGGCAAACTGACTACATTTTTTGACTACAAAATCTTCAGAGGCTCTCCCTCAACCCCCCAACAAATGTTCGACTCATGAAGGGTTGGGCAAAGGGGCGAGGGGTGGTAAAACCCCTCATTTTTTGATTTTTTTAGTAAAAAAAATATTTTCATTATAAAGGCGAGAACATCACTAAATTTAGGGACTAAAAAATATTCAGGGCTCTCCCTCAACCCCCCAAAAAATTTTCGACTCATGAAGGGTAGGGTGAAGGGGCGAGGAGGGGTAAAACCCTTTATTTTTCCATTTTTCTAGTATAAAAAATAATTTTATTATAAGGGTGGCAAACTGACTACATTTCTTTACTACTAAATGTTCAGGGGCTCTCCCTCAACCCCCCAACAAATATTCGACTCGTGAATGATTGGGCAAAGGGGCGAGGGGTGGTAAAACCCCTCATTTTTTGATTTTTTTGGTAAAAAAAAATATTTTTATTATAAGGGCGAGTACTTCACTAAATTTTGTGACTAAAAAATGTTCAGGGCTTTCCCTCACCCCCCCAAAAAATATTCGACTGATGAAGGGTTGGGCAAAAGAGCGAGGGGTGGTAAAACCCCTCATTTTTTGATTTTTTTAGTAAAAAAAAATAATTTTATTATAAGGGTGGCAAACTGCCTAAATTTTTTTACTACAAAATGTTCAGGGGCTCTCTCTCAACCCCCAAAAAATATTCGACTCATGAAGGGTACGGCGAAGGGGCGAGGGGGGTAAAACCCCTCATTTTTTCATTTTTCTAGTATAAAAAATAATTTTATTATAAGGGTGAGTACTTCACTAAATTTTGGGACTAAAAAATATTCAGGGCTCTCCCTCAATTCCCCAAAAAATATTCGACTCATGAAGGGTAGGGTGAAGGGGGAAGGGGGGGTAAAACCCCTTATTTTTTCATTTTTCTAGTATAAAAAATAATTTTATTATAAAGGTGGCAAACTGACTACATTTTTTGACTACAAAATGTTCAGAGGCTCTCCCTCAACCCCCGAACAAATGTTCGACTCATGAAGGATTGGGCAAAGGGGCGAGGGGTGGTAGAACCCTTCATTTTTTGATTTTTTTTAGTAACAAAAATATTTTTATTATAAGGGAGAGAACTTCAATAAATTTAGTGACTAAAAAATGTTCAGGGCTCTCCCTCAACCCCCCAAAAAATTTTCGACTCATGAAGGGTAGGGCGAAGGGGCGAGGAGGGGTAAAACCCTTCATTTTTTCATTTTTCTAGTATAAAAAATAATTTTATTATGAGGGTGGCAAACTCACTACATTTCTTTACTACTAAATGTTCAGGGGCTCACCCTCAACCCCCCAACAAATATTCGACTCATGAAGGGAAGGGGAAGGGACGAGGGGCGGTAAAACCCCACATTTTTCGATTTTTCTAGTAAAAAAATATCATAAGGGAATGATAGAAAAGGCAATTACCATTAATTTCATTATTTATTCTTCATTTTTGAATGTGAAGGTGCAATCCACTCTCCCACCCTCCACGAGCTCCATCCCCTCCCTGACCTCTCCCCCCTCCCTGACCTCTTCCCCCTTCCACGCCAACCTCTTCCTCTCGACCCACCTCTTGGCACCCACTGCTTCTTTCCTCTGTTCTTTTTCTTCTTTTTCTTTCTCTCCCTCAGTCTCTCCTGTACTGTCGCCTCCACAACCTGGTTGACCAATGCAATCACCTGGGCCTGCCTCGCAGGCTCAACCACTTGGCCAATGAGGGCTGCAAGACCTGCGATAGCAGCATCAGGTCGTGGGGGGACTATGGGGACTGCTGCTCCTGGAGCTTCCAATCCTGCAGCAGCTCCTTCCAGGACTCCTCTTTCAGCTCCTCCTCCTCCTCCTCCTGGAAAATCTGCTGGTGGTGGTGTTGGTGGTGGTGGTGGTGGTGGTGGTGTGGCTACCCAGAAATACTGGATCGTTCATGAAAAAAACGAATAATTTCATTGGAACAATTGCTATTACTTTTTGGGGCTTATTTTGTGAAACGGTCCTTATGTTTTGCGGCATCTACCGGAATCATTGAAAATTTCAGACATTTCCAGGTAATTTTAGAAGTTTCTTCAAATTTCCAAACAATTCAAGGAGTTTACAGAAATCCCGAGAGGATTCCACGAGCTTCTTGCCAATTCGAGAAAACTCAAGGCGTTTCTATATAGGAAGTTCAAGGAAGAAAGAAAGACCATGGTCGTATTCATGTACAATTACAGCTGTATCATAGATACAGCCACCTGCAATTTTTTCATTCCATTTTTCTATTCTTTTCATCAAGAAAATCTACCACCAACAATCTCTATATTTCAGCGGAAGAAATTCGATAACAAATATCTCAGTAGAATAAGTTGTATAGAAAAATCGAACCTCATTGACTTTTTATAGCCGATATTTTATGTTCACCATTTCAATATAATTGGTCAAAAATAGGGCAGAGTGGGGAAAAGCAAACACGGGGCAAAATCAAACAGCCCAAACACGACTATTTGATATCCCAGAACAGCGCTGCTATTCTAATCATCTGATAATCTTACTTGATGACCTCCCTGCTGTAGGAAGCGCTGGATATATTCCGCCGGAACAGGCCCGAGGACGTGGAGTTGAGCGGCTGCCCCCTGATTGTTATTGTCTGCGAAGGAAAAGAAATAGGTTAGGATGCGATCCCACAACATTCACTGCCTTACACTTACAAAAAGAGTGTAATTTTTTATAATTTATCTTAACCGTTCTATTTTTCACTGCACCACACTACTTATGATCCAATGTACTGACGAGAAAGAGAGAGCAATGAGCGTATACTTACTTTCCATTATGTCTACGATGGTACTGTCCTCACTAGACAAGAAGGATGCTTGCGGCTTCTTCTTGGGCTTTTCACTGCGCGCGCAGCTCATACCTAATACCAGATCGATCGTCCCAGTATACCCGCCAAATTCAAAATTTATGTCTGTGAATACTATTTTCCTCTTCATGACGCAACTCATTCGCGTAGTTATTTTGTAACGGCTAGCGATATCTATCGTGATTCCAGAAAATCGTAAATAATTTTGCAAAATTTAAAAAAATCTGCTGATTTTCTAGATAATTCTCGGGAAGTAGAGTTCAAAACCAGAGTTGTGACAACATTGTCCTGTGGGGTCTAGGAGCCATCCCTGGATGGAAAATCATCCTTAGCATCACTCAGACTTTGTTTGACATCTCTGGTATGAACTTTGTTCTCAACTTTGGAAGTAGAGTTCAAAACCAGAGTTGTGACAACACTGTCCAGCGGCGTCTAGGAGTCTCCCCTAGATTGGAAATCATCGTTAGAATCATCTTCACTATATTTAATACCCGCTCTTGCATTCGGGACTCAAAAAACATTCACATCTTGTCTGACATCACTGTTATGAACTTTGTGACAACATTGTCCAGTGGGATCTAGGAGTATCCCCTAGTTGGAAAATCATCTCTAAAATAATCTTCACTATATTTTGAGTCCCTCTCTTTCACTCGGGCCTCAAAAAACATTCACATCTTGTTTGACATCTCTGTTATGAACTTTGGTTCTCAACTCTGGAAGTAGAGTTCAAAATCAGAGTTGTGACAACATTGTCGAGTGGGGTCTAGGAGCCATTCCTGGATGGAAAATCATCCTTACAATCATCTCCACTATATTTTAATACCCGCTCTTGCATTCGGGCCTCAAAAAACATTCACATCTTGTCTGACATCACTGTTATGAACTTTGTGACAACATTGTCCAGTGGGATCTAGGAGTATCCCCTAGTTGGAAAATCATCTCTAAAATAAGCTTCACTATATTTTGAGTCCCGCTGTTTCACTGGGGCCTCAAAAAACATTCACATCTTGTCTGATATCTCACTTATAAACTTTGTGACAACATTGTCCTGTGGGGTCTAGGAGGCATCCCTGGATGGAAAATCATCCTTAGAATCACTCACACTTTGTCTGACATCTCTGCTATGAACTTTGTTCTCAACTCTGGAAGTAGAGCTCAAAACCAGAGTTGTGACAACATTGTCCAGCGGGGTCTAGGAGTCTCCGCAGGTTGGAAAGTCATCCATACAATCATCTGCATAATATTTCGAGTCCCGCTCTTTCACTCGGGCCTCAAAAAATATTCACATCTTGTCTGATATCTCAGTGATGAATTTGGTGATAACATTGATCAGTGAGGTCTAAGAGCCATCCCTGGATGGAAAATCATCCTTAGAATCATCTCTACTATATTTCCATAGCCGCTCTTGCATGCGGGCCTCAATAAACATTCACATCTTGTCTGACGTCTCTATTATAAACTTTGTGACAACATTGTCCAGGGGAGTCTAGGAGTCTCCCTTAGTTGGAAAATCATCGTTAGAATCATCTTCACTATATTTCGAGTTCCTCTCTTTCACTTAGGCCTCAAAAAACATTCACATCTTGTCTGACATCACTGTTATGAACTTTGTGACAACATTGTCCAGCGGGATCTAGGAGTATCCCCTAGTTGGAAAATCATCTCTAAAATAATCTTCACTATATTTTGAGTCCCTCTCTTTCACTCGGGCTTCAAAAAACATTCACATCTTGTTTGACATCTCTGTTATGAACTTTGGTTCTGAACTCTGGAAGTAGAGTTCAAAATCAGAGTTGTGACAACATTGTCCAGTGGGGTCGAGAAGCCATCCCTGGATGGAAAGTCATCCTTGGAATCATCTCCACTATATTTTAATACCCGCTCTTGCATTCGGGCCTCAAAAAACATTCACATTTTGTCTGACATCACTGTTATGAACTTTGTGACAACATTGTCCAGTGGGATCTAGGAGTATCCCCTAGTTGGAAAATCATCTCTAAAATAATCTTCACTATATTTTGAGTCCCGCTCTTTCACTGGGGCCTCAAAAAACATTCACATCTTGTCTGATATCTCAGTTATAAACTTCATGACAACATTGTCCTGTGGGGTTTAGGAGCCATCCCTGGATGGAAAATCATCCTTAGAATCACTCACACTTTGTTTGACATCTCTGATATGAACTTTGTTCTCAATTTTGGAAGTAGAGTTCAAAACCAGAGTTGTGACAACATTGTCCAGCGGGGTCTAGGAGTCTCCGCAGATTAGAAAGTCATCCATACAATCATCTGCACAATATTTCGAGTTTCGCTCTTTCACTCGGGCCTCAAAAAATATTCACATCTTGTCTGATATCTCAGTGATGAAGTTAGTGATAACATCGATCAGTGAGGTCTAGGAGCCATCCCTGGATGGAAAATCATCCTTAGAATCATCTCTACTATATTTCCATAGCCGCTCTTGCATGCGGGCCTCAATAAACATTCACATCTTGTCTGACGTCTCTATTATAAACTTTGTGACAACATTGTCCAGGGGAGTCTAGGAGTCTCCCTTAGTTGGAAAATCATCGTTAGAATCATCTTCACTATATTTCGAGTTCCTCTCTTTCACTTAGGCCTCAAAAAACATTCACATCTTGTCTGACATCACTGTTATGAACTTTGTGACAACATTGTCCAGCGGGATCTAGGAGTATCCCCTAGTTGGAAAATCATCTCTAAAATAATCTTCACTATATTTTGAGTCCCTCTCTTTCACTCGGGCTTCAAAAAACATTCACATCTTGTTTGACATCTCTGTTATGAACTTTGGTTCTCAACTCTGGAAGTAGAGTTCAAAATCAGAGTTGTGACAACATTGTCGAGTGGGGTCTAGGAGCCATTCCTGGATGGAAAATCATCCTTACAATCATTTCCACTATATTTTAATACCCGCTCTTGCATTCGGGCCTCAAAAAACATTCACATCTTGTCTGACATCACTGTTATGAACTTTGTGACAACATTGTCCAGTGGGATCTAGGAGTATCCCCTAGTTGGAAAATCATCTCTAAAATAATCTTCACTATATTTTGAGTCCCGCTCTTTCACTGGGGCCTCAAAAAACATTCACATCTTGTCTGATATCTCAGTTATAAACTTCATGACAACATTGTCCTGTGGGATTTAGGAGCCATCCCTGGATGGAAAATCATCCTTAGAATCACTCACACTTTGTTTGACATCTCTGATATGAACTTTGTTCTCAATTTTGGAAGTAGAGTTCAAAACCAGAGTTGTGACAACATTGTCCAGTGGGGTCTAGGAGTCTCCCCTAGTTGGAAAATCATCGTTACAATCACCTTCACTATATTTCGAGTCCCTCTCTTTCACTCAGGCCTCAAAAAACATTCACATCTTGTTTGACATCTCTGTTATGAACTTTGGTTCTCAACTCTGGAAGTAGAGTTCAAAATCAGAGTTGTGACAACATTGTCCAGTGGGGTCGAGAAGCCATCCCTGGATGGAAAGTCATCCTTGGAATCATCTTCACTATATTTTAGTACCCGCTCTTGCATTCGGGCCTCAAAAAACATTCACATTTTGTCTGACATCACTGTTATGAACTTTGTGACAACATTGTCCAGTGGGATCTAGGAGTATCCCCTAGTTGGAAAATCATCTCTAAAATAATCTTCACTATATTTTGAGTCCCGCTCTTTCACTGGGGCCTCAAAAAACATTCACATCTTGTCTGATATCTCAGTTATAAACTTCATGACAACATTGTCCTGTGGGATTTAGGAGCCATCCCTGGATGGAAAATCATCCTTAGAATCACTCACACTTTGTTTGACATCTCTGATATGAACTTTGTTCTCAATTTTGGAAGTAGAGTTCAAAACCAGAGTTGTGACAACATTGTCCAGTGGGGTCTAGGAGTCTCCCCTAGTTGGAAAATCATCGTTACAATCACCTTCACTATATTTCGAGTCCCTCTCTTTCACTCAGGCCTCAAAAAACATTCACATCTTGTTTGACATCTCTGTTATGAACTTTGGTTCTCAACTCTGGAAGTAGAGTTCAAAATCAGAGTTGTGACAACATTGTCGAGTGGGGTCTAGGAGCCATTCCTGGATGGAAAATCATCCTTACAATCATCTCCACTATATTTTAATACCCGCTCTTGCATTCGGGCCTCAAAAAACATTCACATCTTGTTTGACATCACTGTTATCAACTTTGTGACAACATTGTCCAGTGGGATGTAGGAGTATCTTCTAGTTGGAAAATCATCTCTAAAATAATCTTCACTATACTTTGAGTCCCGCTCTTTCACTGGGGCCTCAAAAAACATTCACATCTTGTCTGATATCTCAGTTATAAACTTCATGACAACATCCTGTGGGGTTTAGGAGCCATCCCTGGATGGAAAATCATCCTTAGAATCACTCACACTTTGTCTGACATCTCTGATATCAACTTTGTTCTCAATTTTGGAAGTAGAGTTCAAAACCAGAGTTATGACAACATTGTCCAGTGGGGTCTAGGAGTCTCTCCTAGTTGGAAAATCATCCTTACAATTATCTCCACTATATTTTAATACCCGCTCTTGCATTCGGGCCTCAAAAAACATTCACATCTTGTCTGACATCACTGTTATCAACTTTGTGACAACATTGTCCAGTGGGATGTAGGAGTATCTTCTAGTTGGAAAATCATCTCTAAAATAATCTTCACTATACTTTGAGTCCCGCTCTTTCACTGGGGCCTCAAAAAACATTCACATCTTGTCTGATATCTCAGTTATAAACTTCATGACAACATCCTGTGGGGTTTAGGAGCCATCCCTGGATGGAAAATCATCCTTAGAATCACTCACACTTTGTCTGACATCTCTGATATGAACTTTGTTTTCAACTCTGGAAGTACAGTTCAAAACCAGAGTTGTGACAACATTGTCGAGTGGGGTCTAGGAGCCATCCCTGGATGGAAACTCATCTTTACAATCATCTCCACTATATTTTAATACCCGCTCTTGCATTCGGGCCTCAAAAAACATTCACATCTTGTTCGACATCTCTGTTATGAACTTTGGTTCTGAACTCTGGAAGTAGAGTTCAAAATCACAGTTGTCACAACATTGTCCAGTGGGGTCGAGGAGCCATCCCTGGATGAAAAATCATCCTGAAAATCATCTGCACTATATTTCGAATCCCGCTCTTTCACTCGGGCGTCAAAAATCATTCACATGCTGTCTGACATCTCAGTTATGAACTTTGTAACAACATTGTCCAGTGGGGTCTAGGAGCCATCCCTGGGTGGAAAATCATCCTTAGAATCACTCACACTTTGTCTGACATTTCTGCGATGAACTTTGTTTTCAACTCTGGAAGTACAGTTCAAAACCAGAGTTGTGACAAGCAGTCTCCCCTGGTTGGAAAATCATCCGTACAATCATCTGCACTATATTTGGAGTCCCGTTCTTTCACTCGGGCCTCAAAAAATATTCACATCTTGTCTGATATCTCAGTGATGAACTTTGTGATAACATTGTTCAGTGGGGTCTATGACCCATCTCTGGATGGAAAATCATCCTTACAATCATCTCTACTATATTTCAATACCCGCTGTTCTATTTGGGCCTCAATAAACATTCAAATCTTTTCTGACATCTCTGTTATGAACTTTGTGACAACATTGTCCAGTGAGGTCTAGGAGTATCACCTACTTTAAAAATCATCGTTAAAATCATCTTCAGTATATTTCGAGTCCCGCTCTTTCACTCGGAGCTCAAAAAACATTCACATCTTGTCTGACATCTCTGTTATGAACTTTGTTTCTGAACTTTGGAAGTAGAGTTCAAGACCACAGTTGTGGCAACATTGTTCAGCGGGTCTAGGAGTCTCCTCTGGTTGGAAAATCATCTTTAGAATTATCTGCACTATATTTCGATACTCGCTCTAGCATTCGTGCCCAAAGCATCATTCACAGTTTGTCTGACATCTCTGCTATGAACTTTGGCTCTGAACTCTGGAAGTAGAGTTCAAAACCAGAGTTGTGACAACATTGTCCAGTGGGGTCTAGGAGCCATCCCTGGATGGAAATTCATCCTTAGAATCTTCTCCACTATATTTTAATACCTGCTCTTGCATTCGGGCCTCAAGAAACATTAACATCTTGTGAGACATCTCTGTTATGAACTTTGTGACAATATTGTCCAGTGGTGTCTAGGAGTGTCCCCTAGTTGGGAAATCATCCTTAAAATAATCTTCACTATATTTCGAGTCCCACTCTTACACTCGGGCATCAAAAAACATTCACATCTTCACAAAAATATCAGTTTTCCTGACACTTTTCCATACAAGTTTAGTTTGCGAAATGAGTGTTAGCGAAGTTGAGTTCTGCCTGTTTCGGTGTAGCAAGTATCACAGTTTCAGGATAGTGAGGTTTTGGTACCGGATTTTGATTGGTCAGGAAAACGGAGAAGGGATGAGCGGAATTCTGTCTTATGATTGGTTTAACGTAGTACGTTTCCGCCGCAGGGCTATGATTGGCTCGGCGCTTCGGTCGGGGAATTTTCAAGTCCGTTGTAACATCCCAGGCGCCAAAAGTTTCTTAGAAAATGCAAATTGTTTGTCACTCGGTGTGTGTGCCAGAAGTGTTGTCGCAACGAACTAACTACAACGTGTCTATTCATTTTCAGCGAAGAATCTACACACAAATTTCCAAGTCTCCAACTTCAGCAGTTTTCAAAGTTGCTTAAAAATCTTTGTAACCTTTTTTATTCCGTCAGGGGATGAATTTTCAAAAATCATTCCTCGATGTGCGCTTGTGTCACGAACGGAAGCAAAAACTCTGCGTTCTATTTGATCCCTACCCCTTTTTGACAGATCCGCTTCATTAATTGTTTGTAAAAATTGTTTCCAAATCAACATGAGAAAGTGCTCATTTCCGAATAACATTTTTTCAACGACACAGTGACACCCAAATCAATGGGTTTTTTTGAAAGTTTTTTGCCTACAATCATCCAAATTCCGGGGAGAGAAGAAAGTATCTTGTCTTTGTTTTCTTCTCGGTGCTCTCTGTTTTGTGCATCGAATTGCTTTTCCTTCACCTTGTTTTGACTAAATAGTTTATCCA
This sequence comes from Diachasma alloeum, assembly GCF_001412515.2. NCBI lineage: Eukaryota > Metazoa > Arthropoda > Insecta > Hymenoptera > Braconidae > Diachasma > Diachasma alloeum. The sequence goes on from NW_021680778.1 coordinate 22,977, forward strand.
TACATCTTCATGAAACTCATGGTTTGCTGAGCATTGAATAGTAATTGTTATTCAATCCTCAGCAATACTGTCAGTCGTTTCCAAGTTATTGGGGTGAAATTTTCAAAATTCGTGCTTCTTCTTGTGAAATAATGAAGGAAGACAAAAAAGTTATTCACAATAAGTGGCTTCAAATGTAATTTCTCATATTTTTTCCTTTTTGCTTTCTAATGGAATCTTGTTGTTGATGGATTTTCCATTTTCGAATTTTGGTTGGAAATGGTCTACAATGATATGAAATGTAAAGAAATTGTGTTTTTAGGGTAATGTCTGTAGGTACCCGACAACTTAGGTTTTTGGTGATTAACGTTTACAAAATTCCACCTACATAGTGTGAAATTTGTATATAACAGTTTGACATTTTAGCTCATTTTGCTACTATTCAACTCTACTTTGGTGCGTGGTTTCAGCCCTATCGGTTGAGTAGTTCTTCAGTAGTTCTTGACATATTTTACCATTTGTGTAAAGCTTTTTCATTAAAAGGTTTAATATTTTCCTTCTGACACCCAGTAGCATAGCGTTACCGTTGTACGATTGTCACTACAGTAGTGAATCGGTACGGATGCAATGAGGTACTTACTACGAAAGGCATTACTAGAAAAAAAATACTAATGACTCCAACACGTGCATATTTCAGTACATTGCATAGGAAAAAAATATGTTTATAATATATTATATAAAAAATGAAATGGAATAAGTGGAAAATTCTAAGGGCGAATTTCTGAACAGAATAAGGTAACTCCGTTTAAAATTATACAACACAATGATGTTTTATATTGGTCATCTGCTTGCGTCTACATAAATAATATAGGAGACTTTGCCGCTCGCTACACCCCAAATCCCTCAACACTCCGCCCAGGATATGGCAAAGGAGAGCTGCTTCATACTGATGTGTAAAGCGTTTTTATCATAGATGTCCTTTTGACACTTTAGATGCGATTATTTTCATATGAAGAAGATGGTGATAGGAACACGCGATGATCTCAATTCCTGAAACGAAAATATCTCAATTACAACCAACACAGAAAAAGGTGCAGATTTGATTGCGATCATAACATGAGAAAGTAAGAAGGAGACTGCCTAATACATTGATGTAATCATAAATGAATCGTTAAGTTTTCGACGTTGCTAATAAATCAGCAATGATGGTGGATTAATTGTTTGCTTCAATTCATTCTCTTTAATTCCTCTGACGTTAGGCAGTCTACATGGTATCATGAAATCACAATTTTGTCCTTAAACACCTTTTTTCATTAACAATTTATCATTTAGACGCTCATTTTTTGTTCACAGCTTCTTACTTTCTTATGTTATGATCGCAATTCTCGACAAACTTGCAATTCATGACACCATCTTGCGAATATATAGCAGCTGCACACAGGGAGACCTACTACATTCCGACAAATAAAATAGAAATTCTAGTAAATTGAACCTTGCGTGTCTCCACTAATACTTTTTTTAAATTGGATCAGATCGCCATTTTTCATTATTATGTGCTTGTCAGCAAACAGTGTGCGGCCGCTATTTTTCGTTGGGGGTGACTCGGAAGGGAAGAGTATCGATGGAAAAGCTCGGCTAAAACGCAAAGTGTAGAATTACTGGGGGGTCTCGATTATATTATTGACATTTCTCATTTGCGTTTCTCTTGCCCATTGCTTTTCCTCTGTTATTGTGTGACGCACTTGAAAATATTTGCGATAGGCTTATGAAATGACAATGAAGGCGGGTGTGCGTCATGACTCAGTGGATTGTCTCATATGCATTCTGTCATGTCTTAGTAAATTTTGTTTTTTCACATTAATCAATTGTTCAATACATACCCATAAAATAGACACATTCATTATTCTATTGGTGTGAATATAGTCACGATCTTTCATGCCTAATGGAAAGTTAGATATGCTTATAACATTACAAAGTGCACGTGAGACATTTATGGGCTGCTTCGATGGAAGCGGTTGGATTATATCCACTGAGTTTCATCCCAGACTCAGGCTCCAACTTCAGGCCTATGAAAATGTAATTTTTTTCATTGTTAATCTCATACCGATATTATAAGTACAAATTCATCAATCTGGGATGATTTTTCTGTAAAGGAAATGATTCTGTTTCCAGTCCTTTAGCCCCGCCCTTTGGAAGAGACCCCCCAGGCTGATATGAGATTAATTGTTGAGTTTATCATCTACACTGTGTTGAAGCCGACCTCATTTCCACTGATTTCCGTACTCCCATTATCCCCCAAATTTGATCACATTTAGGATATTCCTTTGTACGCTATGCAGTTGGTGAATGAGGAGCTCTATCAAGTTAGAGACGTGCCCAATTTTCTCCAACATTGAAGAAGCTAAACACAATCATTGAGCATTATAGAGGCGTAAAAAAGGGGGTCAACTTTTCGCGCTTGCAAATTATTTTCAAAATGGTTCTCTCAACGGCGTCCTCATAAACTGTTGCATGAAGTAATACTGTACTTGAGGTTACCTGCATTTTCCAAAATGTAGTATATGAACATGTAATTTTTAAACATGACAATTTTATGACCGGGAAATTTAGCTGACTCGTAAAATCAATGCTTGCCATTCATCCGCTATACTTTGCTGAAGGTCTGGTATCCTATAACTTTGACCTCCAGCTATCGGAAAATGTTCAATAATTTTACTGCGATATATTCCAGCTAAATGATGACGCATCTCTACGTGATTGTATATCATTGTAGCAGGATCGACGCCATTTATCAAGCTCACTGCGAAAGCAATAGCAAAAACACCACAATCTATATTATTTTCCTGTTGTTGCACATCAGGAAACAGTACTGGATGTCTTTTAAAATCATAGTGAGGGAATAATCGCCCAAGATAAGGGAGATAACAGTCTGCTGTTGGTGTTCCTTTGTTGGGCCATTTTGAATCGTAGATGAAGATTTGGTTTGTATCGTAGTAAGCGCACACCCAATGCGCTCGGTCACGGTTCAAAATTTGAATATGTTTGCGATATGGAGTGATTGGTTTTATTCTCATCAACGCGTCTCGCAGTGTCGGTGATCGATACTTATAGAGTCTACCGATAGTTTCCATCATAATTGTACCGGAAACATCAATGTGAGTTGCATCCAACTCACCCCCGTCATGATTGAATATTAGTATTTGCCAGTCATTCTCAGATAGATCAGTGGGCAGAAAAGCGTCTGCTTCATCATCGGATTCATCCATCGGTTCATCATTTTGTTCAAAACAATTGTAGGATCTATCACCATCGTTGCAGTTATCACTTTCTTCGATCACATTGTTCGACGTATGAAGTTCTTCAGACTTTTCTGCAACATCAACCACTTTGGATGACGTCTCTTTACGAACCGGGGATGCCCCGCCTTTACTTTGATTGGGAGGACGTTTTTCGTNCTCTTTACGAACCCGGGATGCCCCACCTTTACTTTGATTGGGAGGACGTTTTTCGTTCCTGAGACTCATCTTTCTCTTCCTTCTGCTATCCATTATTTCTGGTAGCATGTGTTCCTTGTAAAATTCATCTAATTTTGGTCGTATCTTATTCCAAACAGCTTCATTGAACTCAACAGCTAATTTCAATGTATCATCATTCGTTGCTATGACAAACTGACATATCTTCCTCTCCGTCACAGCAAGACTTCCCATTACTTCATAATAAAGAACATGATTCTCATTCATTTTCCGTATAGGAATTCCTTTCTCATCTGTTGCACAATCGATGACAATCTTCTTGAGACAATTTTTTTCGTTTTTCATGGCATCTTCGACAGACATGTCACGAATATTGTATGGGCAGTGAATGACTAAAGTTTCTCCATTTGGTAGCAAACCATCAGGTTTCGCACCCAGGTGGGAAACAATAGGATCAATCGTTATACCACACGTCACCAATCCCGGAAATTTTGCTCGAACTTCGCCTTTGACTTTTTGCTCATAGCTTTTAACGGCGGTGCTTTGAAGACGGGGATGAAGAATATCTGCCACTGTAGAACCTGTAAACGTCGTTCTCATTTGAGATACACGGCCAAAATGATGACTCATGAGAATCTTTTTATCTTTCAGAGATTTTTGGCTCGGATTATCTCGAGTCATATTCTCGATTTCCACACGATCTTTTTGCCACCGGCCAAGCATCTGCCAGTGTGCATCCTCTGCCAACTTGTACTTATCTGGTACCATGTCTGCTTTCTCTATATTTCTTCCATAATCTCTCGACTTTTTCATCGAATCCGTTTGGCCTTCTGCTAGTTGAGAATACTTTTTGTACTTTCTGTACTTTCGATTGTAATTATTCCTTCTCTGCCTTCTTGCTTCCATTACTGCCAATTTCTGAGGTGCTTCCTTGCCTGACTTTTCGTGGAAAGTACTTCCCATAGCTTGATTGCTGAATTGGACGGAAGCCATAGCAATATTAGCTACGTACCTTCCTCCAAACTGAAGATTGACACCCTTGTGGTAATTGAATTTAGCCAAGACAGAATNTGAATTGGACGGAAGCCATAGCAATATTAGCTACGTACCTTCCTCCAAACTGAAGATTGACACCCTTGTGGTAATTGAATTTAGACAAGACAGAATGAAAGTACTCGGCGAAATTAGATGTTTTTCCTTCCAATAAGTCGGTGGCATTAGTACTCCATGTTTCCATGATTGTCTTCAATGGTGCATACAACTCATATTCTTCAAGTAAAGGGACCAAATTATCTTCTTCTGTTGTTTCTTTCCTACCACAAAAGTATGCTGCACAATTGACATGATTTCCATAAACATGGTCAATGACATTGATAACATCTTTCTTCAATTGTGTCATTTTCTCGATTCGCTCAATCGATTGGTTAGGCCAATGACGGGAAGCACTTGTGACATCTTTGCAAATCCTCTGAATACTTTGTAGCATCAATTTTTTCAATTCTTTCGCATCGTTTGAACGGCCCGTTTTGAAACTTTGTACTGTTTTCCTTATATCTTTAATCCGACCTCTTTGTAAGTGAAGCCGACATTCAATTTTCTCAACGGTGCAGATTCCTTCGTAAGGATCAGCTTCTAACACCTTTGGATACACGCTGCTATCACCGTCCGCCACCATCTGCGAGTAGATGAGTCCATGTTGTTCCTGGCTCTTCCTAAAACCTTCCACTATAATATCACTTTCCATGCTGAGAACGCTTTGTTCTTGTGGCCAATTTTTCCAGCATTTATGCTCGCGTGGCTGAAGAGTACCATTGTCGATGCGTTGACAGATATAACAATAACGATTTCGATAGCCTTTGAAAAGAACTTTGCCAGTCCATAATGAGATGATAACACCCATTCCAGATTCTGCACGACTATTCCCTCCGTAAGATCGAGTGTGCCACGAGCCATCGTTCGCTATAGGACAACATGGGATTCCGTTGATGAACGATCTTCTTTCGTCAGCTATTTGTCATACTTCAATGCCATTGCGTATTATTTCTTCCTCGGAGATGTCAATATATCGCTGATCAACCTCAACGCTCAATTTTTGATATTTCCTCCAATCCGGGCAGGGAATGTTCAGATTTGATGTCCATTCCTGTAACCCCGCATGCCCTTTACCTATCGCATGAGTTCCAAGTATGCTACAGGAATTAACATCTAGTTGACCATCATCTACAAGCTCAGACCATACCTCAGTTTTTACATTACACATATCGCATTGAAGAANCTGTAACCCCGCATGCCCTTTATCTATCGCATGAGTTCCAAGTATGCTACAGGAATTAACATCTAGTTGACCATCATCTACAAGCTCAGACCATACCTCAGTTTTTACATTACACATATCGCATTGAAGAAGAAATTTTGTTCTGAAACCGTCGTGAACTTCACCGATTTGCGTCAAGTTAGCAATGCCACAGCCGTAAGGACCGTGCAAGGAACTGTTAAACTGTTCTTTGAATTGTTTCATTATATCAGTGAATCTAATAATGTGTCGTGATGTTGGATTAAACCGAGGTCGTTTCTGCTTGGATCTCTCAGAGGGTTTGTTTTGCATCGAGTCACCTTCTTGACATGCCGGTGTACAATAAGTAGCACGATCATGCTCCTGTGGTGGTGTACCTACAGGTGATTTACCCCTCAATTCTCCATGGGTTTCAGTGGCTAAATGGTCCCAACTTTCTGGATCTACGTAAGTTGTAATATCTCCTGTCGCATTATCANTCAATTCTCCATGGGTTTCAGTGGCTAAATGGTCCCAACTTTCTGGATCTACGTAAGTTGTAATATCTCCTATCGCATTATCATCATTTGCTTTATCCAATATCAGATTAGAATCATTGACAACACGAGAACTCGGTGGGGGATGATTGTTAGTTTGAGTGCAAGAAAGAGGCATCACTTCAGGAATGAATTTCTCCGATACAGTCGGTTCCTGAGTGTTCTCTTCCATGTCAATGAAAAGAGTACTTTTCATTACCTCTGCCTGATTGGCCCAACAACCGTCCGAATTCGTGCTGTGAGAATGTTGAGAACTACTCTGCGAACTTACGAAGGACTGACTCATTACCTTTGAGTAGTCATGATCTGTACACCAAAGAGCTGCTCTTTTTGAACAAGGTTTACTTTGATGACTTCTGCTTGAAGCCGCGCTACCCGATTTCGACTGAGAGTGCAATGACCGTGTCTCTTCATTGGTTGGATATTCGCGAACAGAATCCACATCAGAAATTCTCTCATATGATCCAGCTATTGCTTCTTCTGAAAGGTCACCGCCAATTTCAACGTTCCGCGCGATGTCGGTGAATCCAAACATAGTGTTCCACGGAATGCTAGCTTTGAACTGACGTGGGTAAATTACAGGGATTCTTACTATATTTCGGATCATGGTTCTATTATTAGTCGTTTCAGTTTCTTCTTCAACACGTGGTTGTAGACAACTCTCTTGACTCGCTACTGCCATGACGCTTGCCCTTCTAGCTGATGTCATAAAGACATGTTCAGCACTCGTAAGATCACCATCTTCGAGTAAGACAGTAGAAGGACGGTCATTGGTTGTGGTACGCAGCTCTACATCTATGTCATTAATCCCATTTACGGCCGTGAGGTTTTCCACCTTGCTTCTTGGAAGTTGGGTAGGTCGGATCCGTTGATCTGAGTCTTTGCCATTGTTGAGATCATGTCCGTCGATATCTATCAATAAGTCCTCCTCTGTCAGATTTGTTCTCATCAGCCATGATCCACATGAGCTGCTTCCTTCCGAGTTTTGTACTGTAAAGGATGCTTCAGACCTGATTTCTCCCTGACTGTTTTGCCTCAATTCTGCCACTTCTAACGTTCTTGGTGACATTCTCTGGGAAACTTGATGGCGATCACTGCTGTTCGCAGCATCTGTAACACTCCCCTCAACCGCGCACTCGCTATAGCAAAATAAATTTATACTTACCTGCTCGTGACTCCTGTCCCTGATCACTCCTGGTCCGGTTTCATCAGGTCCACTGGATTTCTCGGCGGTATTGGCACCTTGCTTCTTCCTGAATAAAGAAATTAGTTGTGTTGTAATGAGAAAAAAATAGGACTAAATTACAGATTTAGGAGTATTTCTTAGCGAAATACGTTTGCAGAGCCGGTTTCTAAATGTGAACGGATCATATTGCCTTCCTTTGAGATGAGAATGCTCAAATATCATTAATGTTTCCAAAAAATTACAACATTTTATAAATTTTATTAAATTGTACTCAACGGATTTGATTTTTTCCTTTTTAAAATACTCGCCTGAACAGCTTCTAATTGAGTCGATGAAAAGATATATAATGATTCATACAACATTTTCGATATATGTCCTTTTTTTTCAAGTTTTCATGGTTGACGCACCATAACTTGAGAAAAAATGGAGACAGCAAGTTGAAATTTGGTATGATCATAGTTGTTATAATAGAAAAGGTTACTATTTTGGATGGACGCAAACGACCGAGCCGTTGCTGAGCTATGTAACCTTGTGTGAAAATGTAGATTGTTAAATTTTTAATAAACTACTCAATGGATTTTATTTTTTCTGTTTTTTCAATTTTTCTTTCTTATACGAACGACAACTTGAGAAAAAATGCAGACAGCAAGTTGAAAACTATGATCATACGCTTTCGCGCGCGCTTTACTATTGGTTGGGAAAATGAAGAAATAGATTTTATTAAATTTCATATACTCATAGATGTTTTATAAATTTTGCTAATGCCTTACAGAAAATTAAGGGAATGAAAAGTGAAACATAAATGAATAATTTTTAATCTTCGATTAATTCTTTTTTTTTACTTTTTAAAATAATCTGATTAAAATCTGTAATTGTTGAAAAATGAGGGGAGGGTTATGAATTAATTTCCTAGAAAACTGAAAAAATTTATTGAATTCTTCGGAAAATTTCATAGTTTTCAGATAACCGGAGAGCTTCAAAGATTTTTCTCAAATTCTTTGGGAAACCGAAGAACTGTCATGAATTTTGTAAAGTTTCTAATTTATCAATGAAAATCAAAAAAGCAAAAATTTATCATTTTCGCATATGTAAATACGAAAAAATTGAAATTTTTGTAATACCTGCCTCAAAAGTTCACTTTTCGAACGTGCGTAAAGTTCAGAGGTCGTGCGTAAAGTCAATTATCGTGCGTAAAGCTTCGCTTTACGCACTCGAAATTCACTTTACGCACGACCTGGAACTTTACGCACACCGTGCACAAAAGCAACCACTTTACCCCCACTACGGTTCCGAACAGTGAACTCGGCAGGTATTACAAAAAATAGGATGTGTTACGCGTGCGTGCGAAAAAGTGGTTCTTTACGCACTTGTAACACAATATACTATTGGGAAATAAAGAATAATTGGAGTTGAAAAAATTTAGAAATACTGTTTTTTTTCTCATGGTCACCAATTAGGCAATGTAGATTTGTTTTGAAATAAAGATGAACTTCTCACATCAAAAAATGAACAATATGACGCAGATCAAATTTTTGGCATTTGAAGAATTTAAAAATACCAGTCATTTTTGTAGGTGACTACTTCACGTAACTCATTGACCAATCAGAAATAAGGATTAGCGGTCCGGCAATTTCGAGATATTTCGATATAAAACAACTTCACGTTTCTTTTAGCTGGAGTAAATAGGATCCGATCAATACCCGTGATTGTTGCAAAATAAGGGAAATGTTATGAATCGACAAAAGCAAACAATTTTTTGGCAATTATTCGTGAAAATCCGTGAAGTTTGTCGAAAACTGAATAATTTTTTAGATTCTTTTCGGATGAAAAGGAAAACCAGATGTTTCTCAAGACTTTCCTGAGGAATTGGCGAATTTTCTCGGTTTTCTAAAAAACCCGCGAATTATTTACAATTCTCTAGAAAAAAGAATGATTTTTTNTTGTAAAGTTTCTAATTTATCAATGAAAATCAAAAAAGCAAAAATTTATCATTTTCGCATATGTAAATACGAAAAAATTGAAATTTTTGTAATACCTGCCTCAAAAGTTCACTTTTCGAACGTGCGTAAAGTTCAGAGGTCGTGCGTAAAGTCAATTATCGTGCGTAAAGCTTCCCTTTACGCACTCGAAATTCACTTTACGCACGACCTGGAACTTTACGCACACCGTGCATAAAAGCAACCACTTTACCCCCACTACGGTTCCGAACAGTGAACTCGGCAGGTATTACAAAAAATAGGATGTGTTACGCGTGCGTGCGAAAAAGTGGTTCTTTACGCACTTGTAACACAATATACTATTGGGAAATAAAGAATAATTGGAGTTGAAAAAATTTAGAAATACTGTTTTTTTTCTCATGGTCACCAATTAGGCAATGTAGATTTGTTTTGAAATAAAGATGAACTTCTCACATCAAAAAATGAACAATATGACGCAGATCAAATTTTTGGCATTTGAAGAATTTAAAAATACCAGTCATTTTTGTAGGTGACTACTTCACGTAACTCATTGACCAATTAGAAATAAGGATTAGCGGTCCGGCAATTTCGAGATATTTCGATATAAAACAACTTCACGTTTCTTTTAGCTGGAGTAAATAGGATCCGATCAATACCCGTGATTGTTGCAAAATAAGGGAAATGTTATGAATCGACAAAAGCAAACAATTTTTTGGCAATTATTCGTGAAAATCCGTGAAGTTTGTCGAAAACTGAATAATTTTTTAGATTCTTTTCGGATGAAAAGGAAAACCAGATGTTTCTCAAGACTTTCCTGAGGAATTGGCGAATTTTCTCGGTTTTCTAAAAAACCCGCGAATTATTTACAATTCTCTAGAAAANACGAATTATTTACAATTCTCGAGAAAAAAGAATGATTTTTTCGATTTTTTCAGGAAACTAAAGGATTCCCTAGAAAATCCCGGAATTTTATCGAATTCTCCAGAAAATAGAAGAATTATTCAGGATTACCTCAGAAAGCGAAGAGTTCCCTAGAATTTTCTGTGTAATCTGATCATTTTCTTGAACTTCTTAGGAAACCGGAGAATATTCTAGAATTATCTTGGAAACCAGTGAATTAATCCTAATTATCTAAAAAACAAGATAATTTCCTCGAGTCTTCTAAAAAATCGAAGAATTTCCTAGAACTCGCTCGAAAACCAGCGAATTTTCTAGAAAACCTGAGAATTCTTTAGAATTGTCCAGAAAACAGGATAATTTCCTCGAATCTTCTAGAAAGTCAGCGAATTTTCTTCAGTTTTCTAGAAAAATCTGGAACTGTCCGGAACTCTAGTAGATGGCGCTGCGACATGAAGACTTTCTTTCCCCAAAATGACCGTCCATAATGAAATCATAGACGCATAAATGTAAAACAATAGCAGACGGCTGTATCTTTGATGCTGGTGTAATTGTACGTAGATACGTCTATGGTTTTTCCTTCTCTCTCGGATTTCCTAGAAACTCCTTGCATTCCCTCGAATTGTCTAGGAACTCCTTGTATTCGCTCGAATTTTCTAGAAACTCTTTGCATATCTTTCAATTTTCTAGTAACTCCTTAAATTCGTTTGGAATTTCAACAAACTTCTTGCATTCCCTGGAATTGTTCTAGAAACTCCTTGAATTATCTCCAATTTTCAAAAACCTTCCTGCATTCCTACGAATTTTCTCGAAATTTCTTGAATTCCTCCAAAATTTCTAGAAACTTCTTAAATTCTGTCGAGTTTTCTTATAACTCTCTGAATTTCTTTCAAGTTTCTAGAAACTTATAGAATTACTTTGAAATTTCGAGAAACTGTTACCATTCCCTCGAGTTTTTTAGAAACTCACTGAATTTCCTGGAGATTTCTAGAGATTCCTTGAATTCCCTCGAAAATTCTAGAAAATCCTTGAATTCCCTCGAAAATTAGACAAATTCCATGCATTCTCTTCGATTTTCAAGAAACATCTTGAATTTCCTCGAATGTTGTAAAAACTCCATGAGTATCCTTGAAATATCTAGAAACTCCTTGAATGTTTTCGAAATTTCAAGAAAGTTCGAATTACCTCCAAATGTATCGAATTTTCTAGAATTCCGATAAATGGCGCTAAACATAATGACCCCCCCCCCCCATAATGAAACCATAAACGTATCCACGTCAAAATGACAGTGAATTAAATTTATTACATTCACCGAACAGAAAACAATGGGAAAAAAATAAATTGATGAAATTCATAAAATTACATGATGAATGAAAATCCAAAAAGGAAGAATCAATCAATTTTGTGCATGATAAAAATGAGCAAATGGGCAAATATTACGCAAAGAATAACCCGTGTAATAATTCTGAGTTTGATGAATTTGAAAATACCGCCTGTTTTGCACAGACCAATCAGAATTGAAGATTAGCAGTCAGGCAATTTCGAGATATATCGATATATTACTTGAGCGATTGGAGATATAACGATGTATCGAATGGATCTCCTTTTATAGGTAGGATAATAGAACACATTGCAAGTTTGGAAGGGTGCAATCGACCGAGCCGTTTCTGTTATATGCAACCTTTTGTGGAATTCTATTTTGTCAAATTTCTCAAAAATTACTATATCATTTCTGATTTGTACCTACAAATCCCACCGTATTTCTCTTCAATTTTTTGAAAATTAATCGCCAAAAACCCTAGTTGTCACATACATACATAAATACAAGTGCGATCAAAAACACATCATTTCTCCACATATCATAATATTATAGGCAGTGACTATTCACAGTGACTATAGACACGCTCCACGGTCACTTTGACCGTGGATATAAGGGACGTTTTCCCGTGGATTGAAGGTAATTTCTACCGTGGATGTATAGAGAAGATCGTGGGCTCTCAACTTTTCCTTCTCAAATTTAATCTGGACAAAAAACTAGACACATCGAATCAATTGATAAGTGATATGCAGATAGTAGAATAGCAAATAATTTTCTCAAAATATGAATTCGTTGAATACGAATATCAGTCTAGATTAACGCAAATAAAAAATAAAATAAATAGTTGACTAAATGCAAATAAATGAAGAAATAAATCGTTTTTTACATTTTATGTGAACGTTTTCTGAATAATATTCATATTTGTCTAATGGGGTCCGAGTGCCAAAATATAGTACACATGATTTTAAGAATTATTTTCCAACCCGGGGAGACTCCTAGACCCCACTGGATAATGTTGTCACAACTGGTTTTCAACTCTACTTCCATAATTCAAAACCAAAGTTTATAACAGACATGTCAGACAAGATGTGAATGTTTTTTGAAGCCCCAAGCGAAAGAGCAGGACTCGAAATATAGTCCAGATAATTCTAAGGATGATTTTCCAACCAGGGGAGACTTCTAGACCCAACTGGACAATGCTGTCACAACTCTTGTTTTGAACTCTACTTCCAGAGTTCTAAACCAAAGTTCATAGCAGAGATGTCAGACAAGATGTGAATGATTGATTGGGCGCGAATGCAAGAGCAGATATCGAAATATAGTGTAAATGATTCTAAGGATGATTTTCCAACCAGGGGAGACTTTTAGAGCCCACTGGACAATGTTGTCACAACTCTGCTTTTCGACTCAATTGTCAGAGTTGACAAGTAGAGTTCATTGCAAAGATGTCAGACATGATGTGAATTATTTTTTGAGCCCGAAGGGAAGGGCCAGTCTCGAACTATATAAACAGAGGTTAGAATTTATCATCTCTTACCTTTTTGGTCCCGATTTTCGTCTTTTTTGGAAAAGACGTCGACGTGTTTTATCGTTGTGGCCACCTCCTGAGTTCCCTTGTCTTTTGGCCATAATTGCACTAACGAATTGCACTGAACACTGGATTGAATGTTATTCAACACTGCACAAAACACCCGAATACAATTATTTCTTGTAAAGAATGCCACAAGTTGATTCGATCACGTGATAGTATAGGCGCAATAAAGTGGCGCGCTTTTCTACCAATGAGTAANAGAGATAGATGGCGGATTGATCGTTTTGTGATGAGAGATGCAAAATGACCGTCTTTTAGGAAACCTCGTGATATGACCAAAAAATGATTGTCATAAATAAAAAAAAATTATCTCATCTATAAGAAGGATAAATGGAGGTGATTTTCTTTTCAAAATCGATATTAGAGTAAGGTAAAATGAATTGGAATAAAATATTGATACACAAACAGATAAAGTCACATCAATATAGATGAAAAATGACTCATATTTTTTGGCCAGATAGTGCTGGTAATAGAGGACGGTAAGGGAAATTGTGACAGCCGTCATAAATGCCTCGTCATATGACCGTCATTGACATGAAATAAAATAATTAGTTTCATCTGTATAAGTCAATAACTGTGTAGTTTCTATTTTCAAATCCTGCGTATACTTGTAACAAATGAATTAATTGAAAACTTATAACAATACGTACGAAATAATGTCATAGAAAAACTATGACAACCACAAATATCATTGGGAAAATCTTCATCTTGCAGATTTCATCATTTGTTAGCGTTTTTGAAACTGAAAAAATAAACATGGAAAACCTTAAATAGAAAAAATCAATGGAATCCATTTTTTCGGTACAACTCATTTTCTTGAGATATTTTCTGTGCAAATTACTGCATTCCAATATCTGAATTTTAACCGTATGATAATTCCTATGAAAAGGAAAGGGAAATGGAGTTGACAAGACTTGAAAAATTCATATAGAAGAATCATTACAGAAAATCAATCCGAAAAAGTTGTTTATAAATATGAAATGTTTCTTACTTTTTCTACCCAAAAAAATAGTTTCTATTGGACATTTGCCATGAAAAGGAAACTCCCACTGAAGCTACAGGATTTTTCAATAAAATTCCCCAAAAAATTCAATAGAATTTTCTATTAAAGTTCGAGAGAAATCCAATACAAATTTTAATGAAAATAGCAACGTTTTCATGTTTTATTTTTGACGTGTAAAAAAAAAGGAGTTCCGCCATGTGACCGTTAGAGCATTTGTATTTCTAGCTTCAACACTTTGTGCCAAAGTACGTTGGCAGTACAACGTCAAGTAAACAAGCACAACAAAATTTTATAGAAAAACTAAACAAATTCATTAGAAAACTATATCGGATTTCAATTGAATTTATCCTAGTTTTTGGGCGATACTATTGAAAAGTTCAACAGAAAATATTCAATAGAAAAAATCAAAGAATTGGAATTTTCTAAATAACTTATTCTCTTCAGATATTCTGTATCGAATTTCCTCAGTTGAAATTACGAAAGTTGTTTTTATTCTAGAGTACTTTTATTCTCATCAATTTTTTTTTCAGTATCGCCTTGTAAAAGATGTAATAATGAAAGTGAGCTTCACAAGAACTATCTCATCTATAATAATACGATTCGAATCGCGCGTTTTTGACTTTTTCTGAATGTCTGATCTCATGAAGTTACCGATTATGTTAAGAAAACTCCTATATTTCAATGAGAAGTCTGACTCGACCAGCTCGTCAAACGAAACGACAAAGACTTGAGCATCCCCAAAAACCAGCTATATCCCAACCCTACAAAATGAAGGAACTTCACTGCAGGTCTTCTTCTATTCATTATACCTTCAATCCTAAAAGAGAGCAACTAAAGAATGGGAAAAATTAATAAGAGCTTGACTAATTACGCAAAATTTTTATGGGTATGTCGGTTCAGACGAAATAGGTCCCAAGAGCGTTACATCCCGTGTCATCCTGTGGGTATTATATTGTACGAGTAAGCTAAAAATCGGGTAATCTCGCCCGAATTACCTATAAATAATTGTCGTCAAGCTATTGATGAAAGTTGATACTTTGCCGCGTGGAAAGTAAGTGGAGACTAGATGGCAATCGAGATTAGATTAGTAGGCGTCAGACGAAGAAGTCCGTCTGACATCTCAAATGGAATGTAGTTCTTTCTGGGATCTAGCTTCATGTCTTGTGTGATATCATATAACAGAAAAATATCCTCAGCACCATTTTCATAAAGTAACATTCAAGCTACAAAAATGTATCCATATAATAAAAAATTTTTTTTTACTAGAAAAATCGAAAAATGTGGGGTTTTACCACCGCTCGCTCCTTTGCCCAACCCTCGATGAGTCGAATATTTTTTGGGGGGTTAAGGGGGAGCCCTGAACATTTTTTAGTCACTAAATTTAGTGAAGTTCTCATCCTTATAATAAAAAAATTTTTAGGGGTAGTGAGCCCCTGATCATTTTGTAGTCAAAAAATTTAGTCAAGTTGTCAGCCTTATAATGAAAATATTTTTTTACTATAAAAATGAAAAAATGAGGCGTTTTACGCCCCCTTGCCCCTTAACCCTACCCTTGATGAGTCGAATATTTTTTGGGGGGTTGAGGGAGAGCCCTGAACATTTTTTAGTCACACAATTTAGTGAAGTTCTCACCCTTATAATAAAAGTATTTTTTTTTACTAAAAAAATCAAAGAATGAGGGATTTTACCACCCCTCGCTCTTTTGCCCAACCCTTCATGAGTCAATTTTTTTTTGGGGGGTTAAGGGGGAGCCCTGAACATTTTTTAGTCACTAAATTTAGTGAAGTACTCATCCTTATAATAAAAAAATTTTTTTTACTAAAAAAATCAAAAAATGAGGGGTTTTACCCCCCCTTCCCCCTTCACGCTACCCTTCATGAGTCGAATTTTTTTTGGGGGGTTGAGGGAGAGCTCTGAACATTTTTTAGTCACAAAATTTAGTGAAGTAAGTTTAAATTTAGTAATTACCCTTATAATAAAATTATTTTTTATACTAGAAAAATGAAAAAATGAGGGGTTTTCTCACCCCTCGCCCCTTTGCCCAAACCTTCCCGAGTCGAATACTTATTGGGGGGTTGAGGGAGAGCCCCTGAACATCTTGTAGTAAAGAAATGTAGTAAGTTTGTCACCCTTATCATAAAATTATTTTTTATACTAGAAGAATGAAAAAATGAGGGATTTTACCCCCCTCGCCCCTTCACCCTACCCTTCATGAGTCGAATATTTCTGGGGGGTTGAGGAAGAATCCCTGAACATTTTGTAGTCCGAAAATTTAGTCAAATTGTCACCCTTATAATAAAAATTTTTTTTTTGTAGAAAAATCGAAAAATACGGGGTTTTACACCCCCTCGTCCCTTTGCCTTACCCTCGATGAGTCGAATATTTTTTGGGGGGTTGAGGCGGAGCCCTGAACATTTTTTAGTCACAAAATGTAGTGAAATTCTCACCCTTATAATAAAAAGTTTTTTTTTGACTAAAAAAATAAAACAATGAGGAGTTTTACCACCCCTCGCCCCTTTGCCCAATCCTTCACGAGTCGAATATTTGTTGGGGGGTTGAGAGAGAGGCCCTGAACATTTTGTAGTCAAAAAATGTAGTCAGTTTGCCACCCTTATAATAAAATTTTTTTTTTACTAGAAAAATCTAAAAATTAGCGGGTTTACCCCCCCTCGCCCCTTCTCCCTACCCTTCATGAGTCGAATATTTTTGGGGGGTTGAGGGAGAGCCCCTGAATATTTTGTAGTCAAAAAATTTAGTCAGTTTGCCACCCTTATAATAAAATTTTTTTTTTCATTAGAAAAATCGAAAAATTAGGGGGTTTACTTCTCCTTGCCCTTTCACCCTACCCTTCATGAGGCGAATATTTTTTGGGCGGTTGAGGGAGAGCCCCTGAACATTTTGTAGTCAAAAAATTTAGTCAAGTTCTCATCCTTATGATAAAAATATTTTTTTTATTAGAAAAATGAAAAAAATGAGAGGTTTTACCCCCCTCGACCCTTTGCCCTACCCTTGATGAGTCGAATATTTTTAGGGGGGTTGAGGGGGAGCCCCTGAACATTTTTTAGTTGAATAATATAGTTAGATTGACACCCTTATAATCAAAATATTTTTTTGAGTAGAAAAATCTACAAATGTATGGTTTTCACCCCCCCCTCCCGCGCCCCTTTACACCGCTCCAAACGAGTGAAATCTTTCTGTTCCGCGGCACCCCCTCAACCCCCCAAAAAAGATTCGACTCCCCCTCGCCGCCTCCGACCCATTTTACCCCACTGTTTCTCCAACGCTAACCCTCTTCTCACACCTTTTCATCCCCCCTTCACCCCCAAACGGCCATCTGACATCATTGCATGTCAGATGGCCATTTCATCACGGGAGAGAGTGAGACAGTCATAAAAATGACCGTTTCACTCCCACTTATGCGCTGTGACATATGAGACGCACCCGGGGGCCCATTCTGCCACGTACGATTCTGAGGCAAACTCCACATCAACTCGGCTTGTTTCCGAGTTGATGGTGGCGACATCTGCCAAATTGCAGTGGAGCTAAAATCTCCCGAAATTAATANCACGTACGATTCTGAGGCAAACTCCACATGAACTCGGCTTGTTTCCGAGTTGATGGTGGCGACATCTGCCAAATTGCAGTGGAGCTAAAATCTCCCGAAATTGACAGGTGATCACCTCAATTACGGGCATACATTTAGCGGGCGGAAAACGCATTAAAAAATCCGATATTTTGACCAAACGAAAGGTCAGAATATCCGACCTGTCGGCAATCATGTCTCAAGTGTGTGTTGCTTCCGTGCGAATTATAATTAGTGTTTGTTGTAGGAGCAGAATTGAGCCGCCATATTGTGTTATGAACTGGAAAATTTGGTGAATTTAGTGATGCATTATATCCTCTTAATTATATGCTAATCATTATTATTCACCCCCGAGGCCTCATTGCCGACATGTGACAGGTTATGTCCTTTCCTTTGACCCCTAAATTAGAATTTTACATTCATTTTTCCGCCCGCTATTAGCATGCCCGTAAACGGGTATAATGAGCATGGATTCTGGGGAATTCTGGGGAATCTAGGAATAAAAATAGAAAAAAAATTTCTGCAGGCCGGGCCTTAATATCAACAATAATTCCACCTCCCCCTTATGTATTTATTGAGTACTGAATGGACTCAATGGAAAGACTCGGAAATGGTCTTAGATTTTGCATCCTAATTTTGCGTGCATCTCATTTTTTCGCAGCATCTTAGACCTCACTCTACTTAAACCACCTTGAGAATCTTAAACTCAGATTCCACTTGAATCTTACATTTCGGATCTTATAATTTAAGATACGAAATAGATCTTATTCCTGGTAAGACCCCTTCAGTATCTTAATTTTCATAAGATGCCGTCAAAAAATCCGAAATATATCTTATTTTAAGATTTTTTTCCAGTCTTATAGTCTTAGATCTTAGTTTAAGAGCCCTCCTAAGAGCCGAATTTGGTATCTCTATTACTCGAGAAATCGTTTTTTCTATAGGTCTTCGAAAGGGATGAAAAAAATTTGTCGAAAATTCTGAAGCCGAAGTACTCCACGATATACGGTGAAATGTGCCAAACGAATTTACCTTGATATCATCAGGATGATGTATCATAACAGACGGACGGTGCAAAAACCATAATTTATAAACAGGATAATAGTCCTTCGCTCAATTTCTGGCAAAGTACCACCAATGTTCTGAATCACAGAATTAAAAGTAAGACTTTAATTTCAAGCGCTCATCAAAACGACACAAAATTTATCGATTCATAGTCATTCATTTATATTGATGAGAAATAAATTTTGGGAAAAGCATTGAGTGGTATTGTCCGTCGAGCATATTTGCAAACACTGAAAATGTCGCTCAACATTTTTTTCCAGAACTGCTCGCTCCCAAGATAATTACCGAAATGACTAATGTCAACGTTGCTACGTATTATGTTATCACTTTACTGATGTACGATTTAATCGAACTTTCATCACTCATATATTGTGTGACGTAATTTCCTGAGGTTCACGGAACCCTCAATCCACTACGTAGCCCTTCGACGTACGACCACCCTGAAACAGCAAATAAGTCGAGCGCCAGGTCGTTATTACCAGAACGACCACTGGAATGAAACGAATAGCCAAAAACAAAATTTCCGGAATAATCCCAAGCTTCGAAACGGTCTCCTGCTAGCTCCGACCGAAGAACGGCGTGAAGATCACTGGTGAAGCTTAGGTTAAAGTATGACTAGGTGCTGCCCAAATAAATAAAGTTATCTCAAGATTGCGGGGGAAAAATCACAATATTTAATCAGACTTAGATGACTTGATATAAATAAAATAAATCAATTTCTTTGGAAAACCCCCTTTGGTTGTTTTGATCGATCAACGATCATGAGGCTTCGATAGTACTGATTCTACAATTGTCCAAGGAATAAATGATTCTGATAGGAAAATAAAGAAGTAATCTACTTAGTCAATTTAGTCAAAAGAGATTCCGATAGTTAAATTCAAAGATCTAACCACCCCAAAAGTCAAGAATAACCAATGTCAAAGAGAAAAAAAAAATAAGACCAGAATCAAAATATCGTCAACAATAATCATGTAGATTGAACAACACTGAACGATCGACCCAAGAATTCGTCTACGTGACAAGTAACGCTGGCTGTCCGACACAAATACGAAAACTCAAGACAACGGGCCAGCGAAACGAAGCAAGGTCACGAGACACAAAAGACCTACGTTCAATGTCCTTCACTGAATATTCACCGACAGAGAGAGCGTTCATCTAACACAATTAATTTAGACGCAACACTAACACATTTTCAACAACCAAAATATGCATAAAATAATCGTTACTCGCAACATGAAACCCGAGAGCCCGAAACTCTACGAAATGACTCAATGTCGCGAGACAACCGAAATCAAATGATTAAACACAATAATTCCAATTACGCACGAGAGAGAGACGAAAAGACCCACTAATCAAGTACTGACCAGAGTGACTAGGACTCTATCCGGCAATTATCTTGAAACTCTAAAAGTCCTACGGGACTAAGATGCACGGAACATCTATTCCAAAATTCTAAAATTGGCTAGAGTCCTACTCACGACAAATTTACACAGATGCGTCATACAGAGTCGTAGCCATCACGCTCACCCAGCAGTCCACCTCGATGCCTCCAGAAAACGTCTCAAAACTCCTCAATTCCGAGTCCTCGGGACCTTCCTCCGGACAAATCCACTCGGGGCTTCCTCCACAGGTCTTATTCTCCTTCCCGATCGCCTTCAGGCTCCCCAAAACTCCAAAATTAACGCAATTGAACTCTACAAATTGCTTAAACACAACATATGTTGGAACCACCAAACGGGAAGTGAGGTTCGTTTTCTCAGCGACACCACGCTGGACTGTGAAAACGCGGTAACGACGCTCATTGGCTGCTCATTCCGTTCACTCCTCCAACCAGTTTCCAGACAACTAGACTCTGTCGCTCACATGGCCGAATCAAATCCGTCGGCGCATGCGCAGTGACTTCTCAGACGTTATTTAATTAGAACAATTTATTCCAGAGTATCCATTAAATCCAAATGTCCTCTGACCTCCTTCCAAATCATTCTCCTGACCATTTTGTCACCAAAGGACGATTTAACTCAACCTCCTTCTGATCTCGATGAAATCCTTCACTTCCCCTTCCACATTGAACCAGCCGGGCTCCTACGTCACGTTTCCCCTGGAGTTGCCCGAGAGCTGGCGACCTCTGGCAATCCGAAGACCCATGAGGCTCTCATCACGAACTCGAAGTGTCCTTAAGTCCCTCGACGATTCCCGGAGACATTGCCACCTCAGTCCCACGATGTCGGCGCCAGATTCGATTCAAACAATGCAGAAGACGATACAAAACAAAAGAATTAACAAAATATACTGAATCTCTCTCGTGACTCTCGCTGTCGGTTGGTGACTTCCCGTCTGGTGATTTTTAAATTCGAAACCCACACGCGAAACGGTCGAATAAACAAACAATGCTATTTGTGACGGAAAATAACACGTCACAATTGATACAATAATTACCATAAGGCATATTAAAATCCAACACATTGCCAAGCAACGGCAAAGGTTTGGGCCCCGGAATCTTGTCGATCAATAACCCTCTTCTATTATGATGCAGATAATAGTTAAAAATGAACAGCAACATGAATAGACATAATAAGATCAACGTTGCTAAAGTGAATAACTCCATCGTCACGTAAGTTTTAGTTAACGACAATTAAAGTTCACTGATCAACACGGGCTAATGTGAGCACACTAACTGATGCTCATAATTTCTCGATGTATACATCTAGTAATGGCAATAGTACTGCATATCCGGTGCGCGATAGGTGCACTAGTCATGAGCCATTGCTGGGCAAACGTTGCACAATGTGTTCATTAGTCATGCGCGATGAAAAAATTATTGAAATTCAACAATTAGTTATTGAAATTCACCAACTGGTTGGTGAAATTCTGCAAGTGTTTGTTGCAAAAGGGAACTAACAACCTATTGTTAAAATTGAACAACCAGGTACACATTTTGGTGAGAGACAACCTTTGATAAAGGTGAACGGGTGAGACAAGCAAGATCTCGAGAGTCAACTGCTTACAAGGGTCAAACGGGAAAGACGACAAAAATGATCCTGAAATAGTCGTAAAAGTCGAACGGGCGGAGTCATCAGAAGGGTTGAAAATACTTAAAAGTCAAATTGGACAGACGAAGAAAATGTAGTGTATCCGATGAAATACCAATTCATTATGCGATGTGACCAATTATTATAGGGAAAGAACCCAGGTAAGAATTGACGATAGAAACAGGGCTTATCAAGCCCTGAACCAGGGCTCGGAAATGCTCAATCAGGGCTAGGACTCAGTCTTCCTTCAGCCCTAAAATGATAACCTCGTTTCAGGCTTAGTCCGCAAGGCTTGAACGAGGCTCGATGCCAAGGCTTGATTCAAGCCTTGAATTACCAAATTTTAAAGGTTCAATCGAGCTTCGGCTAAGTAAACTGGAGTATTGTTTACAGATATTTGTATAAACAATTCCTTATTGCTTCATAACCCTTTTTATGAATTTAGAGTAACCTATGAAAGAGAGTGCGGTCGGACCGTACATCACTGTTGCTAAGCGTTTTTGGTGATTGTAATTTATGGTTAATTAACAATGGATGGGAAAAATAGTATATTTCGATACAAGTGCGACGAGTTAAAACACCCCGTCGCACGTGTATCCGAACTATATTTTTCATCACGCTGTGACGAAAAATTCACTTTTCGGCACGCTCCGCGTGCCTAAAAGTCCACTTTCCGTCACATTGTGATGAAAAATATTGTTCGTAACTCGTGAAAAAATGCTTTTTGGCTCGTGGGATTATATCACTTGCCTTCGGCTCGTGATATAAACCTCCCACTCCCCAAAAAACACTTTTTTGCACTCGTTACGAAATATACTATTTTGTCACTGCTGCTACGTTCAGCAAGTGCCGAACTGTGCCATTTTTCGTTTACTAGTAACCGAAAAGGCACTTTTCGACACGGGCTGAACGTAGCAGCAGTGACAAAATAGTATATTTCGTAACGAGTGCAAAAAAGTGTTTTTTGGCGAGTGGGAGTTTTATATCACGAGCCGAAGGCGAGTCATATAATCCCACGAGCTAAAAATAGTATATTTCAGCACGTGTGGGGCAATATCGTCTTTAACGTGTGTGGGGTTTACAGCATGAGCCGAAGGCGAGTGATGTAACCACACACGTTAAGGACGAAATTTCCCAACAAGTACTGAACAAAATTGTATGTCACGAAGCCTGAAACCGGCTGAATTAGACACGAGACGCGAAGCGTCGAGTGTGTAATCCAGCCGGTTTCAGGCATGAGTGGCACAAACATTTTTTCATGAGTTACGAACAATATTTTTCATCACAATGTGGCGGAAATTGGACTTTTAGGCACGCGGAGCGTGCCGAAAAGTTCGCGTTTCGTCACAGCGTGATGAAAAATATTTTTCATTACAATGTGCCGGAAAGTGGACTTTTAGACACGCGGAGCGTGCCGAAAATTTCACTTTTCGTCACTGCGTGATGAAAAAATATTATCATCATTAGTTTCTATTAATTATTCATCCTGGATTATTACCGCGCACCTGGAAATTGAAATACAATGGAATCAAACGTTTAATAATTTGCTCCTCTGCTGGGGTTCGATCCGGGGTCCTTCTGATCCGTAGACAAGTGCGCTATCCACTGGGCTACCTGCGACTTCTTAGGATGATACATTTTTTTCGGGTATAAAAATTCAACTTGTGTTAGTGTTATTTTGTTATTTTGTTGATATCCTAATTAAACTTCCTAAACTTGAATGAATGATGGGTCCGATGGATTTATGAGTTCAGAATTGATTGATTAATTAATTATAGATAAGGATAATAATAATTATGTAGCCACGTGCACAAAGAGCTGCTCTAGGCCTGGCCTGGGGTTAGCTTAGATAACTTCGCGGAAAATTATAGCTATGTTTGTAGATGATGATGTTTTCACCACCATTAGCTGATGAGTATTGATATACAAATTGAGGAAATTAATCGGAAGTAACTTTAATTTTCAAGGCCTTGCTGAGCCCTGAATAAGCCTTGACGTACTGAGCCTGGACTAGGCCTGAATTGAGCCTCGCCAATGGCCCCTTTAATCATCCTCATTTGAAGCTCAAGTGAACGGTGAAAGCAAGCCTATCCCAGGCCTGTATAACTGAGCCTCACCAACCCTGGGCTCATACAGGCTTGTTCTCATCGTCAGCCTATGTAATTCTTACCTGGGGAGGACGGGTGGTATCATGAAGGTGTTAGAAGAGTCAGGCGAGAGGGTAGGAAATGTGACGCGTCAGAAGAGTAAAATAGCGGTCATAGGTGTCCGCATTCAATGCGGACAACCCTGACGGGTTGGAATCTAACCGTTAGATACCATCAAAGAGGGTAGAATTAGAAGGGTGGGTGGGAAAATCTGTAACCCATTACGGATCAAACTGATAACTTCCCGACCCATTCCCAAGTATGCAATTTCCTAATGACCGAACAACCACTGGAATTATTTTGTTATCTTTATTTAGCTGTTTAAATGAACTGTTTGAAATAGCTTTTTGCGACATTGTAAAACATAAGTTTCCGGACAGATAATTACAAACAATTAAATTAAAAGTTTTGTTTGATTGGTTGGACGGCCATATTGGGTGGTTTGAATCCGCGCGTCCCTAACGCCTGACAACGGCCTGCTCTAGTGACTATTCGGACTGAATTTACGAGGTTATATGGACCACATGTGCAGTGTTGCCGTATGATCATTGAAGGTTAGACCAACGAAAGTCAAGTATAAAATTGAATAAAATATTGTTTATAATATTCATTGAAGAAAGTGCAAAATGTATTTAACAATGAAAAATCCAAAAAGCGAGAGAATGGCAAAATTTTCTCCAAAACTGAAATCTTACTTGAAAAAAAGTTGCTAATTTGAACGGAGTACAGTAGACTCTCGTTATAGTCGCACTCACGGGGCTGTAGGGGCAGCCGATTCTAAGAATGGGACTGTATTTCTCTTCCCCCACCAGGTGCTCACGGTAAGCCTAAATTCTGGGAATCGGGAGCGATAAGAAAATAAATTTTACTCCAATTATTTTTCTCTTCAATTCGCATTGAACATTTTTATTAAATATAAAAATTATTTTCATTAAACACTTTTATTAAATTAACAAAATGAATTGCGTTGAACACTTTTAGTAAATTAATGAAATGAATAGAAATATTAATAACATCGCATTGCACCACTGCGAAGACCCTCTCTTCGTGACAGTCAAGAGTGAACTGAATTTCTCTCTCGCAAATTCATTTTTCCTGAATTTTATTTCCCGAATTTCTTAGAAATGCAAAACAAAGCCCATTCCGAGAAAACACAGGGGCATTTGAATCCACACCTCGGAGGTGGTACGGAGTGGGGGAAGCGCTCGAGCTCGAAAAAATCGATATGAGGGGAAATGCGACTATAACGAATGCGACTATAACGAGAGTCTACTGTAGTTGTTTATCCTTCAAGAGATAAATCCCAACAATAGCTTATCGGCATTGAGATATGAGAGTTTATTACTTAATCATGATGGCTGGATCATGGGATTGACTACAATGAGTTGTGTACGCGTGCGGAATCCAATTCAGGTCTGATATGTACATATTCAAACGGCCTCTTAAATAATACATTGTTTATTTCTTGTCACTTGGTCAGCATGATCCAGTTACGGTGGCAAGTGTCACGCTGTCAATGCTACATGCCCACATATTTAACAATAATGCGGTTGAATAAATCTGGGGCACAACACCACAATAGACAATTATTTTTCAAAATCCACCAATGACGTCTTTGCCTGAAAAATTGATTGGAAACCCTCCAAGTGAATTTTTATAACCGGAAGCACTGTGAAAATAACCACCGNGAAACCCTCCAAGTGAATTTTTATAACCTGAAGCACTGTGAAAATAACCACCGGGCCGCAAGGTTCATTTCGGGGTGTTAGAAATATATATATTAGGGTGTCCGGCGGAGAGACCCATTTTATTGGCGACCTCTTCAGATTGTAGTATTATGGGTCAGAAATAGCAGGAATGAAGACAGGGCATGTTGGCTTATTCTATGTCCCGCAAAGAGTAAGTTTATTTTCTAGAAGAAATACACAGGGAAAAAAGAAACTGAGTGCTTGAACATAATTGACAATTCGAATATTCGAGTTTTCATGTTGAAAATGATAAAGTTTATGAGTGTTAGAGATAATTGAAGTGAGAGAATTTTTTTTTTAATTCAATTGTAAATAGTTAACAACAAATCAAATTTCGAATTCACTGATTTTGCACGATAGATTTTTCAACGTAACACCCAAAAAAAAGTCGGTCTGAATCAAGCTGGACTGAATCATACCGGGAATCGACTTGTTGCATGTCGAATTGATGGCATTAATCAAGTCGGACTCGGACAGATTCAAACCAGAATATCGGTCTGATTCAAGTCTATTTTTCGACTTGATTCAGACCGACTTCGGGTTGATTCAGGTCGATTTTTCGGTTTGATTCAAATCGATTTGTCTCTAAATTCACGATGTACATTGTCGATGAAGTCCCCTTGCGGAGCCTCATACATAGGGGGTTGGGTGTATACATCCAGAATTCAGTACACCCCCGCCCCTCCCGTTGTCGACTTAGTTCGTCGGTGAGTTTTTCATATCTCCGAAACTAATGGAGACAGCGAATTTTTACTGAAAAATTGGGGTGGGGAGGCTTGTATTGAATTGTTGATGTATACCCCCCAATTTGTAACCTCGGCCGCAATTCTTTTGTTTAATCTGAAAATTTTCTAAAATAGAAAAAAATTCACACAGAAAAAAAAGTGGATTAGCTTTAGAAACTCGTTTCTAGATTTTAGAATCTCCTGTTCTTAAGCTTTATCCTTGGTGGGGTTATAAAAATTAACCAATTTGGGAATTGTTTTTAAGAACTAATATGTTCTAAAACCAATGCTGTATTGTTCTCAATTTTAGAAAGTTTTCAGATTGAAATAAAAAATTGCGGCTGAGGTACTTAAAGGACGTAAGTGCCCCATACATAGGGAGGGGTGCCCAAATATGGGAATTGAGAATTCATAACCAAAAAAATTGAGTCGGTGAGTTCTTCAAAAATAGCTCCGAAACTAAGGGAGATAGCGAATTTTTACGAACATTTTCGGGGGCCGGGGGCGGGGTGTATTGAGGATTCACTACCAAAAAAATTGAGTTGGCGAGTTTTTCAAAAATATCTTCGAAATTTTATGTCCGGAGACGTTGTCACCGTCGGAGGACAACGTTTATATTTAAAATATCCGAAACACGAATTATCAATTAAGGATGATCCAAAGGATCATCTTCAATCTCTTTCAATTTTTATTAATTAGGACGACGCTCCGCAGTCCTTTTCGGGGCGTTAAATGATGAAGAATTTATTTGGAGTCAGGAAAGAACTTTATGTAATCCATTCATTACTTCGAAATGTCGATTAATTGAGTAGTTTATTAACCCTGACTTTTTCGGTTCAAAACTAAGGTAATAATTTCGTTAGAATTATCAATTTTGAATTTATAATTTCTTTAGGAAACTAATTTACATTCTACATTTATTGTTCACAATTTAAGTGGTGAAACATTGGTAATTTCTTTGTGATAGAAATAGTGTGGAGTTTTAATAAATTGATTTCGGTTGTAATTAATTTCTTAGTAAAACTTCGATCTGTGAATCCTTCGATAAACCAAGGATTTCTTTACGACAATTAAGCCCTATGTATGTACTTTATATTAGCCTATCTTCTTTCACTTTCTAAATACTAGGTACAGTTTGATGAAGATTTCAGTGGTTAAGAAAATTAGATTTTCGTGAGAACGCGAAACAAAATGTTGGATGTCCCTTATACGCATGAAAAGAATCCGATTTCAGACATTTTCCGCCAGTAGTTCAACAGTTCGCGATCACAAATATTAATAATGATCCTAAATAATATGAAACGCGAATATAATTCGTTAGAGGCTACCTGACATGTAAGAAAAGACACTAATCTCGACTCAAGGATGCAGTATCCCTACACAAATTAGTCCGATAGCTGTCTACTATTATTCGACAGGTTACCACGCATAGTATCGCACTAATCGACCTTACGGCCAATTACTATATAGAAAGGTACGCAAAGGTAGATCGATTTTGTGAGTTTTCCACCAGTAACTTGACGAATTCGCGATCACCAAAGAAAATTTAGATTTCTCTTAAAGAGGGGGAGAAGCTCCTTTTAAGACTCGTCTACTCGGGACGAGGAGCGATAAACGACTGATTTAATTTATGATTTTAATTATGGAATTGAGCGATGACCTACTAAATTATGTGGTGCAAAGCTTGGATTTTTCGCTGATCAATTAACAACAGCATGGGCTGTGCTAACTGTCTTCGATTTCGTCAACTTTACGGGTGGCAAATGTTTGTTGAGGGAATAAAATTGGGAAATGACGACTAAAGTCGGTCATTTCCCAATTTCATAATAATAATTTTATAACAATGGTAAATTCCCAATAAAATGATTGAAAAATTATTTTTGGACATTACAGAAAATAAGGGAGACAGCGAATTTCTACTGAAAAAAAAGGGGGGGGGGGGCTATCAATTTTTTTTACCGCGGGGATCAGAAGATACAGATTGATACGAGACAATGAGTTGAAAAACTCCGCACCAAGAACTTCCCGAGTCGAGGATTTAGTTCTGATTGGACGTACACAGGTCTTTCAAGATCTCTCCAGACCTAGATGGACCTGGTAAGTCCGAATCAGTTCTGCGACGTACTTTTCCAGAGACCATTCGAATCCTCAGTTCTTTTCGGTCCTGAGAAGCCCTCCTCGATGCTACCGAGAACGCGTGATTTTACGACCGGGTGAAGGGGAAGGCATGTATGCGGAGGGTTGAAATTTGTAGCCAACGAGGAGACAGGGTTGCAGAATATATTTTAGCCACCCTCATCTCCCCGTTTGCAGGCGGTGTTTAAATAAAAAATAGTGAACGTTGATTCTGTATTTATTGACCCCCTGATGCCAATGAAACCCTCGGAGGTGACAGAAATGGGGAAAAAAAAATTTTCAGTTTCACGTGGGTCAAGGGTGAAAGTCGATTTTCGCCAAAATTGAATTTTTTCGCCAAGTGAAAGTTGATTCTGTATTTTCTAACAATTCTGATGCCAATGAAACCCCCGAAGGCGCGAC
>NW_021680778.1:55104-90585 GCF_001412515.2 Diachasma alloeum
TCCCCATAATAATCTGATAGCACATTCCATGATCCATTGGACATTTCTTGACTTGGCTTTGATTTTTATTTGTATATTTTTTGCAAAATTTCTATGAGAAATTGTGGTTTCTGGAAAAAAATTTTTCTTTTTTCCAGAAACTACCCCACAAAACTTTTTCTTGGCGCAGTTTTTTTGCAAAAACATTTGTTTTTGTGTTTTTGGGACATTTCAGTCATTTTTCCAAAACGAGCACACGATCATTTTCGTATGAATCGAATTGATTGTTGTCCGCGCAACAGAAACTATTTTCAAGCACTTCTGCTCTAAGAAAAAAAGGTATTTCTTTCCTACATTTATTTATAATTCATGCTCCGATTCGATTTGAGAATTTCATGAGAAAATCGAACGTGCAAATTACGCGCGTAAAATAATCCCAGAAATAAACTCGCCCACATGTTATTCACGGACTGAGTTGAAAATCTAAATTAATCGAGGATAGGGAAAAAATTTCTATGCAATATACAGCGCCTTATGACCTTGTTCATTAATTTTTCATTAATTTTTACAATAAGTCGATGATGAGTCTAAAAAATGCAAATCAGTAGAATTCAAGAAGGAGAGAGAAAGAGTAATGCGCTATTCAAATCTCCCTCCTCTGCGCGTGAGGTTGGAGCGCACTGCTACCAACTTCGAAAACGAAATCTCACACTGCTCAGAGATAATGTGAAATGCGAGAATGTGGATATGATCCCGTTGCTATGCGCGTACTTTCCTTAATATTAAGTCGAAAAAGAAAATAGTGATATCAATGGAAAGCTCGAGGCCGATTTATGTAATGTAACTAAGGCTATTTTTTTCGTAGGGTATCACGTTTTTATTTTATTCAATAAATGTGTTTCGGCAGTGGAGGGGGTAGTTGCTTCGTGTATAGATACGCGGTGCGTTCGGCCTGATGTTTTGCTCAGTCCGTCAAAACTTTTCTTGGCCGATATGCTATCGCGTATCTCGATCAAAATATTTATTTTCTGGAACGCAATAAACGGAGAAGTAGAAATGGATTGGATGACTAGAAATGCAAATAGCATAATTGTTGGGTGAAAGACCGATGGGAGTCTATAAATTCAAGAATAACATACTATCCGTTAATATTATACTATCGAAACATTTAAAATTAGCAGGTCGTTTATCCAGAATTTTAATTCCCACGAGGTACGAAATTCTGAAAATAGAACTAGTTGGAGGGTTAGTTCTGTAGAACGCATTACGGATTGGAGTTGAAACACAACTCACAATTACACATCAGAATGTCAAATTAACAAAACAACAATCGATTGGAGTGAATAATTATAGGAGTATCATTTTGCTGGGTGACGCTCTTTCTCATAACTCGATTGACCAGAAAGTGTTTTCACCAGAATTTCTAAAATGCCCGATAATATAGTAATCTACCTTAGTGACGATAACATTGTATTCATCCATGTATGGCGCGATGAGGCGCTGTGAACAAAGTTTTGTGGCGGCGCAGCCTTCATCAGTTCCTTTAGTTACGAGCGAGCGTGCTACCACCGCCAGCGGCGCAAGCAAATTCTCGTCCCGAGATCAGAGTGACGAGTCAACTCTACAGTATTGATACTTATCTCTCAACTTACGTTAACTACCACAGCTGGGGCATTTTCGAATTCTTTTGTATTAAAATCATTATTATTAATGTTGACTGAATAAATATAGTCTATTATAAATTATCTAGAATCTAATTAATCTATGTGAGACACTCAAATCTCCATAATTGGTGACCCCGACGTGATCTAAACAGATTACGCTTGCGCACACGTTTAACCTCAACCCAATACGTGCCTCCACACCGACGCAACCAAAAACCAAGCCATCTTTTGAGGCGAATGAGAGACCTAGCTGATGGGAAGGTCTCCAATAAGCTCCTGCGTAGCAGATGGCTATCCCTGCTGCCTGACACGGTCGGTAAAATTCTCAAGGCCGTGCAGACCAACGCTACATTCGACCAACTGGCTGAATCTGCCAACGCCATCTTGGAAAACCCCACCGGCGGCCCAGTCATGGCTACTTCTTTCTAACCTGGTGCTTTTAACACCCAGGTCCCTGTCACGAGTGTGCAGAACATGGTAGCAGCTGCAGACCACTACAACCACAACAAGCAGCAGTCTCTTACTGACCAGAGGCTTTGTGCCCTAGAGAAGGCAGTCGAGACCCTGCACCATGCACTCCAACAGCTGTCATCCAAGCTGGGGCAGGTCCTCGAGGAGAGCACGCTCTCATTCTCGCAATCGCTCTCTCACGCCTGCACCTCAGGGCCAGAACGGTCTCTGCTACTACCATGAACGTTTTGGAGACAACGCAAGACGATGCCAACATCCCTGCACGCGCTCTAGTGCAACTCCTCAGACACCATCTTTAAACTAGGAGTGCTGCCGTCTGTCCAGGCGACCTGCGGCAGCTCAGACCTCAACAACAATGCCGCCATCAGAGAGTTTCGTCTTTTCGTCTGTGATAAATCCAAAGGTCAAAGATTTCTCGTCGACTCAGGATCTGTGATATCCATAGTCCCTCGATCCTGGAGTCGTCATACAGCTTCACTATCAGATCTCCAGCTGTTCGCCGCAAATAACACAGTCATTGACACGTATGGCCAACAGCTGCTCACCCTAAACATTGGACTTCGCCGCGACTTTAGGTGGAATTTCACTGTCGCCAACGTCAAAGTTCCCATCATCGGCGCAGATTTACTCACGCATTATGGTCTGCTCATCGATTTGAAAAACAAACGTTTGATGGATCCCACAACAAAGCTCTCAACACCCGGACAAATCCAAGAGACCAGCATCTTCAGTATCTCCACCGTCACCACTGACAGCTCCACGTTCTCTCCAAGCATCCAGCAGCTCCTCATGAAGTTCGTGGAGGTCACGAAGCCTCCTGCAGCACCCAGAACTCAGCTAGACAGCCCAGTGGCTCCTCACATCATCACTACTGGTCCACCAGTCGCTGAGCGTCCCAGAGGCCTGGATGGAGACAAACTGCAAGCAGCACGCGATGACATCCAGTCTCTGCTGCACTGTGGAGTCGTCAGGCCCTCCAGCAGCCAATGGGCAAGCCCTATCCACATGGTGCCTAAGAGACAGGGTGGTTGGCGTTCAACTGGAGACTATCGTGGTCTCAACCAGCGCACAGTACCTGACCGCTACCTTCTGCCCATCATTGAGGATGTCCTGCAGCGTTGTCACGGCCGCGAGGTTTTCACAACCCTTGACCTCGTGCGTGCCTACCATCAGATTCCAATGGCCCAGGAAGACATCGCCAAGACGGCCGTCACAACACCCTTCGGCCTTTTTGAATTCCTCGGCATGCCTCCAGGACTGCGCAACGCTGCGCAAATGTTCCAGCGTCACATGGACACTCTTCTGAGAGACTTAGAGTTCGCAGCCTGTTACATCAACGACCTTATCGTGTTCTCCAGGACCTCTGAAGAGCACCTGCAACACCTTGAGATCGTTTTTAAGCGCCTCCGGGACAATCACCTCAGCATCAACGTCAGCAAGTGCCAATCCGGCAAGGACGAAGTGGTCTACCTGGGCTACAAACTCAATCGTCATGGTTTCTCATCACCGGAGAGCAAAGTCCAAGCCATTGTTGAGTTCCCGAAGTCTGAGACTGTCACTGAGCTTCGCAGATTCCTCGGTATGCTCAATTATTATCGACAATGCCTTCCACACGCAGCACATCAACAGGCTCTGCTCAACGACTTCATCAAGGAGTCCAAGAAAAATGACAAGCGGAAGATTCCATGGACCCCAGAGGCAGAAGCAGCCCTTAATCAGTGTAAGGAGAAGATCGCCAACGCAGCTCGAGTCAATTTCCTCTCTCCAACAGCACCTCTTGCACTCGCTACTGACGCCTCAGACTCTGCTATTGGAACAGCCTTGGAGCAGTTAGACAACAATATCTGGAGACCACTTGGTTTCTTCTCTCGCAAGCTCAGCCCGACAGAATCTCGATACAGCACCTATGAGCGAGAGCTTCTAGTAATTTTTTCTGCCATCAAATTCTTCAGACATATCCTGGAAGGCCGTCCCTTCATCATCAAGACCGACTATCGTCCTCTGGTTTATGCCTTCTCGCAACGCCCTGAGAAAGCATTTCCACGACAGGTAAATCAACTGGACTATATCTCGCAGTTTACCACAGAGATTGTCTACGTCAAGGGTGAAGAAAACGTCGTGGCGGACGCACTCTCACGCATCAACGCCATCGACATGCCCAAGGTTCTGAGCTCCGACGCCATCCAGCTTGCCCAGGAGTCCGACGAAGAGCTCCTGACCCTGATCGACTTTGGAAATTCATCCCACAAGCTTCAACGATTGGTAGTAGAGGACCACCCAATTTTCTGCGACACTTCTACGGGCTGGGTACGTCCATACATTCCCGCTAGCCTCCGAAGACGAGCGTTCGACGTCATCCACTCTCTCGCACACCCCAGCAGCCGAGTGACAACACGCCATCTGAGAGAGAAGTACATCTGGCCCGGAATCAAACGTGATGCAATACGTTGGTGTCGAGAGTGCATCCCTTGCCAGAGATCAAAAATTCAACGGCACAACCGCATCGAGCCTGCTCATATCAACATCCCTGACAACCACTTCGAGCATGTCCACCTGGACATCATTGAGCTACCTCCAGTGAAAGGCCTACGCTACTGTCTCACCGTGATAGACAGGTTCACTCGATGGCCTGTTGCTGTCCCTCTTACCAACATCGAGGCAGTTACCATCGCCGACGCCTTTTGGTCTCATTGGGTTGCCCAGTTTGGTACCCTGCTGCGCATCACGACCGATTAAGGCTCACAATTCGAGTCCAGACTATTCTCAGCCCTAGCAAAAATGGTTGGAGCAGAAAAGATCCACACCACGCCGTACCACCCTCAGTCCAACGGGATGGTTGAACGTTGGCACCGTACAGTAAAAGCTGCTCTCATGTGCAACGCCCCAACACCATGACCAGAGCTCTTGCCATCAGTCATACTCGGACTTCCTACTGCGTTCAAGGAGGACCTGAGAGCCTCTCCAGCGGAACTTCTGTATGGGACTGAGCTACGAATTCCTGGAGAATTTTTCGTCTTTGACAGCCTCCCCGCAGATCCAAACTTCTTCCTCGAGAAACTCCGAGACCACATGAGACGCGTAAGACCCACGACAACCGCCCATCACATCAAAGCACGGTTCTTCATCCTCAAGGACCTATACAGCTGCAGCCACGTTTTCATCCGTGTCGACGCGGTAAAAAAAACCCTCGACCCACCCTACACCGGACCACACGAAGTCGTCAACCGAGTCGATGACAGAGTTTTTGTCGTCAGGGTTAACGGGCACGATAAAGCAATCTCGGTTGACAGACTCAAACCTGCTTTCGTGGCAAAGACGGATTCAGACCAACCCTCGGAGCAGCAACAAACCGTAGAACAATCATCGCAGCATCAACAAACCCTAGAACAATTATCGCAGCATCAACAAACCCTAGAACAATCCTCACAGCAGCAACAAACCCTACAAGAGACTTCTGAGCATCGGAGAGGACCTGAACCAAGTCCATTGATCGCTGTACCTGATGAACATCGTTCTCTACACATGGATCCACCCTTAAGGACATACGCCAAAGTAGCAAAAACTTCAAAAAAAGTCTCGTTCCCTTCTCTACCCAGTCAGGTTACTGGGGGGGAGTGGTTGCGGCGGCTTAGCCTTCATCAGTTCCCCTAGTTACCGACCGAGCCTGCCACCAGCGCCAGCGGCGCAAGCAAATACTCGTCCCGAGACCAGAGTGACGAGTCAACTCTACAGTATTCATACTTATCTCTTAACTTACGTTAACCACTACAGCTGTGGCATTTTCGCATTCTTTTGTATTAAAATCATTATTATTAATGTTGACTGAATAAATATAGTCTATTATAAATTACCTAGAATCTAATTAATCTATGTGAGACACTCAAATCTCCAAAGTTTCATCGAAAAGTAGAGCCGGTGGGGATATGGCAACATTGCAATTCAAAATTGTTTTCACCCTGTTGGTTTTATGATAACGATATATACATGTTGTATGATTTTTCAAGTTATCCTCATGTAAAAATCAATGGTGAAATGAAGATGCGTTAATTTTTTTTCTTTTGAAAATTTAAGATGAGTTTCGCCATTTTGGAAATTATTAAATAGATCGATCTAAAAATCGGGAAAAATTGGAACAAATTCACACATAACCAGCGTCATTCAAATTACATTTTGCAACATATTAATTGTCTTTCAAACATTTCATTCGTATAAATAAATAATGTAAATTGTTGGGTTATTTATTTATTTTTGTAAAATTCTGAACATAAATAAATTTATTCTCAATTTGCAAAAATTATTTCTAGCGCAGAAAATTGATTGTTTATCAATTATTTATGAAAATTGGTATTAATATTCAAAAATATCAACAATAACTTGTGACGTATTGATTAGACAATCAAGATGATTGAAAATTATCGAAAGATATTTTTGTGGGCAATTCATTCAGCTAGAAAACTAGCAGCGCGACAGAAGCCATTTGACAAATTACATATGACTGCTACTCTCCACGTATTTTTTTCTCCTATTTTGAATTCTACCAATTGGTAGTAGGCTTCCGAATGAATTCTAGAGTATGTTTTCAAAAAACGAAGGCATAAGGATTACCTTTTTTTGAAAATATTAAGGCCAATCCTATTCATACTTCATGCAAAGTATCGTTAGCTATTATTATCTATTTATGGAAAAATCATCCTTTTCATTATATCACCATTTGTAAATCATCTAGTCAGAATAACGAAATTATTAGAATAAATAAATATGAGAAACAGTTGTCACAGTGGTCACATGGATAGGGTGCGGCGGCGGTCATCTATAGATGCTTATAAGCTTTGTCTGATTTTCCCCTATTTCTGTAAAATAAATATGAAAAAACCATACATTCATATTACATGGCTTTCTCAGTTATTCTGATGTGCAAATGAACGATGAAATATAGATGCGTAATTTTTTTTTTCTCAAGAATTTCGGATGAATTATTCCATCTCAAGATGATTTTTTAACCAGGGGGGACTCCTTGACCCCACTGGACAATGTTGTCACAACTCTGCTTTTCAACTCAATTGTCAGAGTTGAAAATCAGAGTTTATAGCAGAGATGTCAGATAAGATGTGAATGTTTTTTTGAGCCCGAAGAAAAGAGCGAGTCTCGAAATGACGTGCAAATGATTCTAAGGATGATTTTTTAACCAAAAGAGACTCCTAGACCCCACTGGACAATGTTATCACAACTCTGCTTTTCAACTCAATTGGCAGAGTTGAAAATCAGAGTTTATAGCAGAGATGACAGATAAGATGTGAATGTTCTTTTGGGCCCAAATGAAAGCGAGTCTCGAAATGGCATGCGAATGATTCTAAGGATGATTTTTTAACCAGGGGAGACTCCTAGACTCCACTGGACAATGTTGTTGCAACTCTGTTTTTCAACTCAATTGTCAGAGAGGAAAATCAGAGTTTATAACAGAGATGTCAGACAAGATGTGAGTGAGAATCTACCGTGAATCCACGGTAAAATTTACCGTGGAACGTGCGAATAGACACTGCCAAAAAAGAATGAAATTAAAAAAAAAATTGTTTTGTCATCCAATCCTCTTTTTGGATATGATCCGGCACTTTACCACTCCCTACACTGAGAGAAAAACGAACAAGTTTTCAAACAAGTCTTATTTTGGCCAATAAAATCGTAAATCACTTCTGTATGATCCGTTTTTTTCACACTGTTCATTTATCCTCCTAAAGGCAGACCGCGGTGAAATT
Organism: Diachasma alloeum; assembly: GCF_001412515.2. Classification (NCBI taxonomy): domain Eukaryota; kingdom Metazoa; phylum Arthropoda; class Insecta; order Hymenoptera; family Braconidae; genus Diachasma; species Diachasma alloeum. Next base: position 62,972 of record NW_021680778.1, read on the forward strand.
TGAAAGTCTCGGCTCGACGTTAAGAGCCATTGAATGACTTTTGATATATGAAGGGATATATAAAAAAGTGAGAAAAGTTTCGGACCCGAACCGTTTTGCCCGGTATATCCACCAAAAACGTCATTTTTCACGTTTTTAGCTTAAAGATACTCCTTGGACCACAGTTTTCATCCGATTTCAACTTTTTTTTTTTTTAATGTTCGCTATACTCCAACGAATAAACCCAAGGATCCGTTTTGCTTTATATTTATTAGATCATGAGAAAATGTTTTTCTTTAGTTTTCATTTTTTTTCCTCTTTTTAGCAAATGCTAAAATTCGTTGCTTTCCGCCCATTTTTTTTTGTTATAATATTTCGTTTACGTATAATTACAACATGGAATAACGAAAAACAACTAATTTTAGCATTTGCTAAGAAGAGGAAAAAAATAGAAAATCAAAAAATCATTTTCTCATGATCTGATAAATATAAAGCAAAACGGATACTTGGGTTTGTTCGTTGGAGTATAGCGAACATTAAAAAAAGAAAGTTGAAATCGGATGAAAACTGTGGTACCAGGGGCATTTCTAAGCTAAAAACGTGAAAAACGACGTTTTTGATGGATATAGGGGGCAAAACGGTTTGGGTCCGAAATTTCTCTCACTTTTTTTATATATCCCTTCATGTATCAAAAGTCGTCCAATGGCTCTTAAGGCTGAGCCGAGACTTTCAAATTTCACCGCGGTCTCCCCTTAAGGAACATTCGCAGTAAGTATACTTGGTGAAAATTTCGAAATGGTATAAAGACGCAATATTTGGATCATATGTTGTTGAGCACATTCACAAACTATTCCCAAAATTTCAAGTACCTTGTCCACCCCATTTTTGAAATATACATCGTCAAAAATGGAAAAAACACAAAAATTGAATGTTAGGTGATGCATATCTCAAAAATGGGGTGGCCCAGGGACTTGAAATTTTGGGAATATCTTTTTAATGTGGTCAACAACATATGATCCAAATATTGCATCTTTATACCATTTCGAAATTTTCACCAAGTATACTTACTGCGGAAGTACCTTAAAAGGCAATGGAACTTACCATCGGAGTAAAAATTGGATTCCAATTGGAATCCAATTTTACCCTCTCGTAAACATAGGCGCCGCCATTTTTAACCACAGCTGGAATGACAGTGGTGGGGGGGCTGGATTTAACTTTAATCACGAGTTAACCAGGGTTAGTTTAACCAAAAAACTGGCCCTCAGTAACCCGCTTCCCTTGTTGAGTAACAATTTCACCCCCCCCCCCCTGCATCCATGCGTCTGCCCTCCACTCCCTCAGGAAGTCGTAATTTTCGGGAATTTTTTTGTTCACTTAACAATTGCATTTTTTTATTTAAACAACGCATACAAACGAAGGGGTGAGTGGCTAGAATAAATTCTGCACCCCCCTCGCCTTGTTGGGTAAAAATTTCAACCCTCCCTTCCTTATCATGCTTTCCTCATCGCATTTATTTTGCACAATTGGATGGAAATTGGACGATGAATGTCATTGTGTAAGTTTGAGAAGGATAATTAACACTGTGTAGAATTTCAGTTGATTTGTCATCAACTTATTCTTATGGACTATGGCGTACTTTGCACAGTGTATACTGCGATGTAAAATGTGTAAGAACCCTCTCCGTGAGTTATCATTGTGATGAACATAATAACATCAATTATACTGTAAATAGTAAAGTGTCAGAACACCGTGTGTCGAAATAAACCGTGATTGAAGGTAGTGTCTCAGTATCAATGGTGTTGAATGTGTTGCGTTCATTCGTGAAATTAATGCGCAAATGGAATAAGAATATAGAATTGAATATCTGATTGTGTACAAAATAAAAGATAATTCTATTGAGTCGTACATATTAGTATTTGATACAGCTCTTGAAAATCTCTCACAGAAATACAAGTGTGCGCATTGATACTATTGAAAAAGAAAATATTCCCAGGAATGAGATTATTTCTACATATTTCAAACTTGATGTACTCATTATTTGATTCACTAGCCACTGAACTGCTTTATGAGTCAATCAATCACGTGTCAGTCTTAGTGGTGCTTATTTCCAAGTGCAAAACTTGGCTGTGTATTCCTCGAATTAACATTATTCTACAAATTTTTACCAATAAACAACTAACAGGAGCGGCTTGCATAAATAATTGCTTCAACTCATCAACAGTATGTGTAATCGACTTATCGTTGTAAATGCAGCTCATAATATCAAATTTATTCTCAGACAAGTCTTACACAGTCGCATGTCAATTTTGAAAATGTAGAAAACCCGTCTGTGTTTGTTTCCCTTGTGTAAAAACGCTCCGTGACCAGGTGAAATGTGGCTAGTTGCTAGACAGTCTAAAATTTTATCATCATATCTTAGGTTTTACTAAATTTCGGGATAGAAATGAGAAACCGATGTCTCGTAATACACTTTTATAGAACGGTTGGATAATTTTCATCAAAAATTTCTCTCCGTGCACGCCTCTGGTGGTTTGGATTCTCGGAATTTGCGATTACGAAAGGACCCTTCTCCACCAGAAAAAGAGCGAGAGTGCGGAGTCAAAAAGAGATGCGTGTGGAGGCAATGGTGGGGATACGAACCACTGGGCGGACTGTTGCTCACAGTCCTCGCGTGTTAGAGAAAGATAGAGCAAAAGAAGTTAGAGAGAAAACGGTCATAGAAGGAAATTGCACTAGTGGGGGAGCGGTTCCCTTCATGCGGTGGGACAGTATGCACTTACGAAAGTGAGTAATTATTTTGATGGAAATAGAGGCGAAAAACTGGCAGGCCCTTGTGAAATTTTAGTTTGCCATTCAGTAAATTTTCATCAGTCCTTTACTAATAAGTGATAACCTCTGTAATTTGAAAAACTAATTGGTAGCAACTGTAGAATGTTGATTACTCAACCTTCCCATTTCACGCACGCACAAGCTTAATTTGTGTTCAGAATTCATCACTTTTCACCGGTCCCATTTTTTCCCTCTTCAATATGATAAATAATTGAAAGCTTCTATGGAAGAGTAAAAGGGAATGAAGGGGGAGGCGAAGACTATAAAATTCAGGGCTGCAATAAATTTCTCAATCATTGTTTTTCACTTGAAATAGTATTTGGATTATAATTAGAATTAAAATCTTAATCAGTGAGCACAGAAATTCAGAATTAGTGAATAGGGCATTGCAACATTGAAATTGAACATGTGATAAAACGAGACGCATTATTTTCATTAACTTTAACATTCAATACAATAAGAACGTTGATGAATAATTTCTTTTTGAAACAAAATCAATAAGAAAACGAAAAATGAACAGACATACCATGTGAGTGCTCAGGTTGAATGACCGTTGGAGCAATACATTGCTCGCTGAATCATTAATGGTAGTCAGAATAGTATATTGTGCACCAAGGAAGGAAAACAGGCAAAGCCGAGGTCAGTAAACACGTAGCTTTTACTATCCTGATTTGCTTCTTAGATGCATATACAATTTTTTCGGCATAACTGCATGGTAAAGTGCGCTTTTTCTCCGTAAATGAACGGAGGAACGTGGGTTACGTCAGTTCGAGGATCGTCGAAAACAACGGAAATCCAAGGAATGAAATTAGCCACTTAGACCGCGTCATTTGGAGAGGATAATCGAAGTTTCCGTGCAGATGTGACGAAAAATCATTCATTACGAATAGGAATAAATTTGAGAAGCACTTCGCCTATACAATTTAACGATAAATCTGGCACCATTCGAACACTGCCTGCCAACTCCATTGGTTCAAGGTAAAAATTGCGGAGTAATCCTGCTAATGTTGTCTTCAATTCCAACATGGCGAAGTGTTTCCCTGTAAATGAAAGGCATCCCTTACGTATAATGATTTTTTCGTTTACGAGATATTGTTCCAATGGAGAAATGAATTTTCTTTGAATAAGTTCATTGCATAATCATTATGAAAATAGTTGATCCAATTACCGATGCAATTCCTTGTTCCAGCACTAAATGGTATATAAGCAAATGGATGTCTTCCCGCTGAATTTTCTGGTAAGAATCTGTCAGGATCAAACACATTTGGACGAGGCCAGTAATGCGGATCTCGATGAGTGTCAAAAGTTTCAATATTAATCGTAGATCCTTCAGGTATGAAACAAGTTTCTGGACAAAAAATAAAAATTATAATTAATTGTATTGTTTTTTGTTGCCATTTGTTTGTAATTGTTTTTTGATATCAAAAAGTTCAAAAAGTTGCACTAAGCCTGATTCAATCACTAAGTTGCTACATGTCGTATTAAATTTTATAAAAACTTATTAAAGTAAAACAGAAAAATTACTTAGTTGTATGTCTTCGGTTGTTCTCCGACTGAAACAAGGCACAGACGGATACAGTCGCAAGGACTCTTTGATGCATCGATCAAGGTAATTGAGCTTCTGCACATTTCTCATATCCAGTTTTCCATTGACGCTCCCCTTCATGACTTCTATTACTTCTTCTCTGCAACGTGCCTTTGAACCGATCACCCGTAAATTAGTCAACGAATTTTTGGACTTGAAACAAGGGCGAATGAATAATTTGATCTTTTTAAAAACCCAAATGTTTAAAAAAAAATGTGTCAAGGAAAGGCTTCATTTAGCTATTCCTGAAACGTAAGAACCCTGTTTATCGAAAAATATGATTTTCATAGGAATATTTTCGAATGAATGGTTGAATGGACTGTCAGATTGCTTCGGAAAAACTTCGGCAAAACTGAAATCTTGCTCTAACCCAAGTCTCGTCACGAAACGCGATCCTGCGACTTTGGTCACCTCCGCGGGGATTTGCCGTCGTGTTATTTAGGCTTTAGCATTGCCGAATTCACTCTATACTGGCCCGGCGCGTTGAGAGAGTTTCCGGCAACGTCGCGCCATGGGCAATTTTAGTGAAGATGGGAAAAAATAATTCATCTGTCCGAAATAATTTGTTTTCTTTAGGAATTTTGGGAAATATGTTGTTCTAGAAACTACTATAATTTTTTAGATCCTTCAATTAACAAAGACAATTTTTATTCAATTTTTCCGCTTAGCCAGTCAATTGTAATTAAAGAAAACCGACGCGTGGCGGGGTATTCCTCATAGGGTGATCAATCTAGGGTCAAAAAAGTTGCCAACTTGAACGAAATACTTGGCTATTCTGAAAGCGTTGAATAGTTGGTTCTGTATGGATCATATTAATTATGGAAAAATTAATGGTAGCTCGTTATTCAAATTTACACTTTCGGGGATTCGGGGGTACCATCATCCAAAAGTTTGCACGATTAGTGCCAATGATCTGGACCAGTGTAATGCCTTCATGTCTATTATCCCTAACTATTCCAAGAAATTTATCCCTTTGCCAAGGAATTAGAGGAACTCCAGTTAGAAAACGTCTTCCAATTACCAATGTGAATGAGTATTGTAATTGATGCCATTGTGACGGGAGGGGGGGCATGCCTACTGTATGTTGTCAAACAAATGTGGAAAATGAGAAATTTATGTACTCATGGAATGATTGATATTACTGACGATCTTATCGATGGAGCGCCTCAATTCAAATATATAATTGCTGGTAAATCAATAATTATTCAGGAGTTTATCTCGTTGAAGACATCATTTTACAGCTATCATTTACTTTTTCTAATATCACTAATTGTGGGGCTGCTATAACAATCGATATTGTATATGCATACCTGGATGTCACGATGTTCTGCCAGAAGTAATGCTGTGAAAACCAAAGACTGACCGGTGGTATGGTGACTCTGAACATTATTAAATGAAGTGAAACTGATGAATATTGTTACACGAAAAGAATCTATAATTATTTGTTACTGTGGGAACATGGTGATTTTTAATATAAAAAATAGATTGGAAAAATAGAATGGACCATACTCATCACACTCAAAATTAACCATTGAAAACATAAATTTTGTAATCAAATGAAAAACTAAAACGTGCTGGATGAAAAAATACGGCTGATAAAATTAGAATATGGTGGGGTCCGTTGGAAAAATTACTGTTGAACAAAGTAAAAATTGTGAGTCGGCAAAAAAAAAGAAATTCAAAGAGAATTAGAATTCAGAGAGAAAAAATCCCGCACCACCCAGCCAGGAGTCGAACCCGCGTCTCCTAGTTACGCGCCGACCACTCCCAATTAGGCTACTGGGAACTACGGAATTTCTCTCTCCAAATTCGCCTCACAACATCGCCTAACCACCTTTAGGCATTAAATCAATTCAAAGAGAATAAACAATGGTAGTATAAATGTCAAATTTTCAATTGACACGAGTATCATTTGGGAGGATAGACATGAATTTTTACTTCGTCGGTTAAAAAACATATTCTCTCCCCCTTTCAAAATACATATTCGCGGAAGAGGATAAGGGAGAGGGGGATTTTTTGAATAACCTATATGAACAATCCTATAAGCATGGTCTCGTAGGGTTATTGAGATTGTTTAGGTTCCTCTCATTGGGAGGAACATTAAATAATAATCATACAGTAAACAATAAAATATAAATTTGTTGTTATAAGTTATACTTTTCGAGAAGGTCAATAAATTACATTCAAGGACCAGGACTTCTTTTGTGACGGTACCAGTCTTTTACCCAAAAACTAAAGCAAAGTAATAGCTAAAAATGGAGACTACTTTCTATAGAATGCCACTCATCTTCAAATTGAAGACTCAGGGGCTCCTTTCTCATACAAAAACGGCGGCAATTATCGCGAGTACTCAAATTTTTGTTTAGGTTTAGAGTATAATGTATTAAGGAGTAATAAACCTTAAAGTTGATACTGACCGCAGCAATAAAAGTATCCACTTCCTCCTGTATTCCATTGCTGTCAATTCCCTGGTCTCTGCGGAATATCGTAATCAAAAGGTCGACGAAGCTGAGACGTCTACCATTCTCTGTGAAATGTAATATATTTCCAATTTATGATCCAGAATTGATTCTCTGATGATTCTACAAATGTCTTGGAAAATAATGAGTGCTAGAAATTTTCCTCAGGAGCCCGTTTTTGGATATAGGATACCCTATAGCCCACAAACTAATTTTTGAGCATTATACCAAGACTACTTTTTACGGACTTACTCGAGAATATTTGTAAAGTAATCAGGAACTGACCTTCATCTTGAATATTGAATTTTTTGTCATTTCAGAGAGGTTTAGGATTTGAATGGCATACGTACTCAGGTCTGCTGTTTCACTGTTGAATTCCATTCCTGCCGCTGAAAATGCTTCAATATCTTGCCCATCAGTTGAGTCATGGTACTGTTTTCGTTCTTCAATTATTTTTTTTGTGAATCCATGCATGATTTTCAAAACTTTGGCCTGTTTTCTGCCTTGAGCTGTCATCGAATAAATCAAGTCGTTTTTCAGCCACGGCTTTATTGTTCTGGAAAGACATAATTTTGCTACTACGAGCGCCCATTTAGAAGTGTAGATAAATAATAAGTATTCATCCATTTATGGCTTGTGACAGAATTTTAGACGAATTCGTCGCCTTCGGAACACCAAGGTATATATACGTGAAAGGAAAGAAAGAGAGACTAAAAATCGAGAAACAACTACCTTGTTGTCGCGATAATTTTTTCGACAGAAAATTAAAGTTATTTGCTACATTAACGAAACTTCAGAACTACCTTAAATACAGAAAAGTTACTGAAATTATTTACCTGCCGCATGGCTCGATTCCTTAGATTTTTAGATTCTTCAGTACAAATTCAGAAATAAAGTTACCAATTTTTCTGATACTTTAGTTGAGTTCGGTGTCCATTTACTTATCGTTAAATTATTTAGAGATTTTTAACATAGATGTCAGAGCCACCAAATGGGCTTTAAACTAACTACTCTTGGGGGTCAGCCAATGAAATCACTGAGAGTGAATCAATGATAGGCGCCAATCAATGAGATCACTGGGTTCTCCATGATCTCATCGGTTGGCCTCCAAGAGTAGTTAGTTTAGAGATCAGTTGATGGCTCTCACATCTATGTTGCGATCGCTAATAGTTCTTCGTCCACGAATCGATGTTCGTTGACGATTTGTTCATACTAATCGTATAGCAGATTTGTTGACGATCGCCGATTCGTGCACGCAGATGAATTCAGCAACGTCGAGAATAGGGCCCCCAAGCGGAAGCCCGTGGAGAGACAATGCCGTATTCACCCGTATTTTACACCTACAATGACCTTTCCAGTTTAGCGCCGTCCAAACTCGGTTTTCGGGAGTAATTACCTCTATAAAATAAATTAAGATTATTCGATTCGACGCAGCGGACAATGGTCAGTACCGGTTTACTTTTTTAGTTGTGACTTTCAGTGCGACTCTCGTATAGCATACGTGTGATTAATGGCGGAACGTCTCCGCTAGCTAGCCGAATATACGAGACTAAATGTCCGCGCGCGCGCGCCCACCGAATGTCGCCCTGCCGGTCAGAATTTCTACTAGGGTAGCGTGGAATGGCGTCGCTACCTTGTGAAATGACGCCATCCTCATAACTCAAATACGTCTCGCTACTGCGACTGATGCCACATGCTACCTATCCTATTGCTACCTTTCCGCTGGCGCTCTCAACTAGCTTGTTTGTGCTTAATTACGTTTTGCTACGATATGTTTTCAGTTCAATTTTCGTGGTTTGAATTCACAACAATAAAATTATTTAAGAGGGCAGGAGATAAAAAAAACTACCGAAATGCGAGCAAATCTGAGCTGCATAAATTCTCATCATTTAGTGAGTTCGGAGGCTCAAAAGTTATCACCAGCAAATCCTTAGCACCACGAAAGTGTTATGGAACAAGTTGAGAGTAATCTGAGGAGGATAAATAATTTTTAAAAATGTTTAAAAGTACGAGGTGGCTGACAGCTGTGAGCGTCGCCATCTTGGAAGTCACATGAAGTCCGGGGAGGGGGGACCCAAGCATCATGGCGGCGCCCAGGCCTGGCAACCACCTCGTATTTTTAATCATTTAGTAAAAATATTTATTCTCTTTAGACCACCTTCAACTTGTTTCATACCACTTTCGTGGTGCAAAGGATTTAGTGGTGATAACTTTTCAGCCTCGGAATTCATCAAACGAGGCGAATTTGTGGAGCTCCGATTTATCCGCATTTCGGTAGTTTTTTTTTATCCTCCTGTCCTCTTAAGGATGTTAGGGCTTTACAACCCATTTTAGCTTACGAAAAAAATTGTGCGTCTAAGCTAACATCGGTATTCCCCCAGCTAGAGAATTTTCACTAGCAGTAACTCTCTAAATTTGACAATGTAGCAAGGAGCGCCGTAGTGCGCATGCCTATCATCCACTCATGGGCCCCTCAGGGTAGTCAAGTATATGTATGTGTGTAAGTCGAAATCACCGGATGTAAAAACAGTTCTTGCTTATTTTGAAAAAAATAATGAAATCTGCCTAAAAACACAAAAACAAATGTTTTTGTAAGAAAACTGGGCCAAGAAAAAGTTTCGTTTGATTCCTACTGGGAAATCGAAGTTTTTGAAAAATACATAGAAACAAAAAAGACAGCCAAGTTAAGAATTTTGAATAAATGGTGATAGTGCACATTCAGGTTTCTATAATAAAAATAGTTTTCAATGGAATAAGTATTCTAAAAAAATTCTCCATGAAATAAAAAATCAGTAGGAGCAGGACCAACGTCCTTGGCGCGGATCAAAGGATGGAGGAGTAGATTGATACAGACAGTGAACTGAAAAACTCCGCGCTGGCGGCTGAGGATCCTTTATTTTCCCTCCCTAGGTTAAACATATACTATTGATGCCACCGCGTGACGTCACTACAGCGTTGCCACATTGAACCAGAGTGAGAATTTTTGTAACTAGACGGGTGAAATAATTTATTTAAAAATCGAAAAGCTTCCTAATGATTCTAAAAATTAATCCAAAAAATTTGAATATTTTTTCCCGGTATACCCAAAAAGTTTCAGATTTTTATCACCTTTTTTTAAGCCTAGGGGAGGGTGTGCCTGTATCGCTCGGCGGGTAATACCGCTCACCCGATTTTCTCCACAACCATCAACTTGAAAATTTTTTTCTGTTCCTGATCATGAAGAATTTGATGATAGGATGTGATTGTCGGAAAAATTTCACTTTATTTACCACTTTAAATATGAAAAAACACCTAACGAAGTTTTGAAGTCTTTACAGTGCAAAATTTGTGGACTTGTAATTAAGATTTTTGATAGTTTAAAATGCTGAATTCTCATATTAAACTGTGGTTATTCAATTCGTGGTACTTTCACGCGTAATTTGAGACCAATTCGAACTCAAAACTCCACTCACGTCAATAATTATCATGTCAATAGTTCAATAGTTAAAGAAGTCTCACGAATTCGTTTTTTATACTCGAGTTGAAATATAAAATATAAAACTAGCATTTCCTCTTAGGTGGGCGGTACTGGCACACCCTTCCGTATAGAATTTTTTACCACTTTTTCTCATAAGAACCTATGTTAATTTCAAACTCAATTATCTCCTACAAAAGCTTTCTAAAGTGCTTGAAACTTTTACTGAATTTTTTTTAGGGTAAACTTAATACAAAAAAAATTATTCAGATTTTTATCACTTTTTTTGACGTAATGCCCTATCATTCTCAAGATCTCTTACTTGAATTAAATCGCTCTCCATCCGCTTATAAACCATTCAACTCCAAAAGCTATTTATTCCGATGAAGAAAACCTTCATTTCCGGTTTAGAAATGCTCTCTTCCGGTAGAGCAGCCACGTGGCTAATTTGAAGCTCTCTAGCACCTTTTTTCTACCTTTTCGGTGGATAATATCCACGATTTTGGTATCGCAAATTGCGGGCTATTTAGAAACGGGCATAAATAGGTTCGAAAATTCTAATAATTATCGCCCGAAAATGCCTACACTTTTCTTAGCTCTCTCTCAATTGCACTTTGCTACAGAGTTCGCTCTCTCTCACGCTCATACTATATTCACCCATCTTCTCTCTCTGTCGGATTCATATTCCCTTCGTGAATAATACCTGTTCGTCTCTCTCCTACCTTTAGATAGGAATTTTTTTTTAACTTTTATTTATAGTCTATAGCTTTTCGAGTCTTTTGGAGTTATCAATCAGTATTTAAGATTAACTGAAATAACTTCGAGTTACATTTTTGTTATTTTTTTGTATGGTTACCAGAACCTATAATTTTGTATCAAAATAGCAATAGCGATACACGTCAGTACAATCGTATTGTATTATGGATTATCAATTCATGCCTTTTCCCGTCTGAGGTTTATATTTCAGTGCCTCCATTGATATTTGGTTTTTGATTTATTGACTTTCTCGTCCACGAATCCATCCCTCTCTCCACGTCCCACTTACTGAGCAACCAAGTAAATGTCATACCTCCGTGGTCTACATTATTATTATTACTGTGTTTGGTTCTAGTGACATTTCTTGTCATAATCGATATTTTGTTTTCAGACTACGGTTACGTTTGTGGTTCGTCGATTGCGCGTAGCTAAAAATCGGTTATAGTGCCCTAAATAATTGATACGGTTACGTTTGTGGTTCGTCGATTCCGCGTAGCTAAAAATCGGTTAGCGCCCTAAATAATTGAAGCAGAATGGAATGGGCTGCCAATTGTTTCTCGGAATCCAGTTTTGTTATTTTCGTTTTTGAAATTTGAGATTTATTGGGTCACGAGGGAGATGATGATTTGCTATGTTTCGGATAATCGATCATTTTGGGATAGGGTTTTGATGAGTATTGAGGCAAAAGAGAAATAATCACAGGCTACTCACCGCCAAAAGAACAGGTTTATAAAATCACGAAGTGCTTGTCTGTACTCCTTCAGGGTATTGTCTTCATCATTCAACCTAGTTCCCATAGCCGTATCTGAAGTACCGAGAAGAATCAAATTAGACGAAATTCAGGAGGAGAGTAGGAGAACGATTCAAGTCGATCATGCGAACTTTCCGAGAATTAGCGACTTGGAGGAAAAATGATAATAGTTTCGGGAACTGATCAAGTTTACCAATCACTGGTGTGGTTTCATTCCTTTAAAATTTTAATCTTGTTGGACGTTCTGAATTTTGTTTCCAACATTGAAAAGACAATACAACTTCCTTCAAATTAGAATCAAATTTTCATTTATTTCATTGTATAGGGGAGGGGAGGGCAAAACGGACCAGGCGGGCAACACGGACTGCTAATAGAAAATTGATAATTTTTGTTTTTGCTTCCGAATAGATGGAATGAGCTGCCGATTGTTTCCCGGAATCCAGTTGTGTTATTTTCGGTTTTGACGTTTGACATTTAAAAATCAAGGATGCCAAGGAAAATTTTCCCTTGGTTGCTCCTGGAAATGAGGACAATTTTCTAGAAAAATGCAACTTCCATAACAGAAAGTTGAAAAAAAAACAGAAATCATTGAAAATAATTTCGGCGGTAGGGGTACACCTCGGCCAATGGAACTCCCACCACTTTGGCTGCCATCGACGCATGTTGATCTTTTTTCTGTCGTAAGTTCTGTGACGCTCAGTGCTTCTTATTACCTCCGCTGGTAAAGGGACCTTCGCTCCTCAGCCAATACTTCTATCGGTAACATTCCGGCGAGGACACACGGCGTCCTCCTACACCTTCCGATATGCATTCGTAACTCTGAGGTCACTCAGTCGATACACTGGTGCGATCTTTTGTCGTGATTTCTGCAACGGCAGTGCATCTGCCTCGACGGCCATGCCGTATGTGAACTCCGACGTGATCACCGATGACAGCAGTGCTCGTCTCCGTTGCTTATAGGCCCCCCTATGCTGGACATGAGACGCGATAAGGTGCCTCTGACTTCAGACGGCTTGGCACTCACGTATTTTGCCTACTGCTTGGAATTAAATCGAGCATCGATCATCACCCCCCAGGATCGGATAAACGGCTGGGAAGTAATTTTACAGGACTCAACATGCAGAGTAATTGTCTCAATTCGTTTTCTGCTTGTAATCAGCACGGCCTCTCTGTCATATGTTCCGTCAGTTTCAAACCTATTGCGTCCATTCAGCGGCGGATCATCTCAAAGGTCGTATCGAAGCTGAGGTTGATCTCTTCCAGGTATTTACCCACGATGAGTACGGCACTGAAAATGTCACGAGCTTAGTATCCGGTGGCAATATCAGCTTCAGCAGTCGATCATATATGACATTCCACAACAAGGAACCCAGTACTGAGCCTTGAGTCACACTCTGGGTCATACTTAATCTGGCTGAGTTGAAGACATTTTTTATATCTAGTGTCGCTACTAGACAATACTTATTTGTACTATTGAGTCATTTTGTCCCTGAAATCGCTCCCCTGGTGGTGTCGACAACAATGTTGATGGCTTCTAGAGTGGATTAGCCTTTCCGAAAACCTTATTCGTTGTTGACTAACAAAGGTTCGACTGTTGTTTCTGTTCTTCGTTGCACGATACGCTCGAGAATCATGCCAGCAGTATCGAGCATGTACAGAGAACGATAAGATGAGGGTTCGTCTGGTGGCTTTTTCCTTTTTGGGAGTAATAACCATTGCAGCTTCTACATGCCAGGGAAAGTGCTTTCCCTGAAGTATTCATTGTAGTATCGTTCAAGAATTGTTTCGGCATCGCGTAGTTATCCACCTCAGCAAGGAGCTCTTTCCACGATTGCTTCTTATTGCGCTTGATAGCTTTGGTGAACTTCACGTTGAGACAATCTCTTGGCTGCGATACACTCTTTTCGTAGAACACCGATGGTGTCATTCCATCAATATACTAATGCTCGATACTCTTTTCGTAGGACACCGGTGGTGCCGTTCCACCAATACACTAATGGATGGGAAGTGCTACCTCGCATCCTCAGTCAGTCTATCCAAGAAAATCGCGAACTCATCAATCGAAAGGTTCGGCAGGGCATAGCAGCTGTAGAAAGGAATTCCATTAACCTTCACCATTACAAAGCCATTCTGTAACCACCAGTGATACTCTGGACTGGCCTATTTCTACAAGATCAAATTATAGTCTTCTTACTGACATCAGTAATCCAGGCTGGAATGCAAAAATGTTGGTATGATTCTGAGATCATGACAAGGTACCCNCGGAAGTAACTGAATTTTTGAGTAAGTGTCTGAAAATTTCACTGATGTTTGAAAATTTCAGTTACAATTTATGTCTGAAACCGAATCAGACACTTTTTTTGTCTGAAAAATTTCAGATATTTCATTCAGACATTTTTCGTGTCTGAAATTCAGCTATTTACGAGGCATTCAGACATTTGACTGTTCAGTTATATCACCCGAGTCATTTAGCAAAGTCCATTCAAACACCACCTTGTAAGACATTTTATGTGTCTTACAAGCGGACTCATTTCCATGCATTTATCAAATCATCGATTTTTTTTTCTTTTTTGGTGGAGGGGGCCGGAGGGGGAGGGGGCGAGGGGGTTAGAGTCAAATAATAATATTATTATTATTATTATTATTAATAATAATATTATAAATAATATTATTATTATTATTTATTCGTTCTGTTCGTAAGGTACAACCTTGTAACAGCAATCTAGGTACAATAAATTTTAGAATTCAATAGACACATGCCAAGAGATTGAAGACGCTCTGTCTCAGTGAAAAAGTCAAAGCCTGAGTGTAAAAAAGTCGTTGGGGTGTTAGGTTGATGAGTTAGAATAAAATAATAAGTCAAGGGTTCTATGAAAGCCGTGGAGTCTATATAAAAAAAAAGTTTCCAAAATATTGCCAATTCAGAGCGCATAAAGAGTCAGAGCAGTCGCAAAAAGTAAAAAGAACACACAAAAAACAAAAAGATTGCTGTTAATGTAAAAATTACAATGACAATATCAGAGTAGAATATAAATTGGAAAAGATTTAAACTGGCTTAAAATAGTTCGTGATGAGGTTAACACAACGAATCCTTGAAGATGAAGATGGAGGCTGGGAGGTGATAGCCGAAGCGACAGAGGGTCCAGCATCAGTCGACAAGGCAGCGGCTCTTATTCTCAAGGCATATTTTGAGAAAAAGATTTTTTTTGTGACTAGAAGATCCTGGTTCGCAAGACCCAGAGCTGCATCAGTTGAGAGGAGAGTGAGTCGGAAGCAGTAGGCACATTCCGATGGTCTAAATGCTCGTGGAGGAGGGAAGCCGTGTAGCCTCTGTAGGCAAGACATTCCATTAGGAAGAGCTTGACTGTGTCCAACGCGTTCGAGTGGCAGACTGGGCAGGGTTTGGTCGGGTCGAGCTTAAAGAAAACTTTATTGAGCAGCAGGGTACAGCCCAAGTTGGTTGCGAGGCGTAACTGGGCGGAGGTTCTTTTCACGACAATTGGGAGGTGATTCGACAAGTACGTGGCAGGCTCCAAGGAACTTGGGCGAACTAGTTTATTCTGGGGGAATTGTAAAGATTCGCACCTTAGTTGATCACACTCCCGATAGTACTCCTTGAGGGCTGATAGTACACTCTCCTGCTCGGAGGACCAGTAGTCAGGGTCCTTGCAGTAACAGTTGAATTGAATGTTGGCTGGCGCGAGTAACATGGCAAGTTGCAGGACTCAGTTAAAGTTCGGGACGGTCTTGTGGAGAGTGACTACTGAACCTGACGTTAGTAGTGGTGCCGCAAGATCCATGAGTCGGAGCAAACAGGTTTTGGGAAGCATGTCATCTTACATCCTCAGCAACTTTTCATACCACCTCAGCGTGAGCTTGACCACCAGGAGTCTAATGGGGGTAGCTCCTACCTCAAGTCTCAAGACGTAACTTGGAGTATTCGACGGCAGGTGGAAGAGCCTCTTGTAGAATTTGGATTGAACGAGTTCGATATCCTCCACATATTGGAGTGCCCAGGTAGGGGAACCATATAGCAACGTAGAGACCGCGATGCTGTCGAAGAGTTTCTTTGAAGCGTACCAGGAATCCGAGGATGCATGTGCTAGGAGACCGAGGACCGAACCAATTGCGACCTTGGACTTCTCTACAGTAATCTGAGCAGGAAGTCTGCCGAGTGCAGAGGAAGAGAATGGGATCCCCAGGTAGTTGTATGATGAGACAGTCTCCACCTTCTGACCATCGATCACCAAGGGGAAGCCCTTGAGGAGAGATACAGGTCCGGCTCTTCTGAAAACAACGATCTTGGTTTTCGAGACGTTCACGTTCGATGCTTGCGTTTGAAGTATTCTGATAGGTCTTGGAGTAGATGATGTAGCTGGATCTGGCTCTTGGCAAAAACCAGGAGATCGTTAGCAAAGAGGAGGGAGAGCAGATCAGTGGCTGAGTCAATTGAGGTGCCAGAGTGGCCTTTGTTCCTGAGGAACTTGTCAATGTCGTTGATGTAGAGTATGAAGAGGAGAGGGCTCAGGCTCTTACCCTGGAGAACTCCCTCAGTGACCTCGGTTTTCCCAGATAGTTTACCCTCAGATTTCACTTGAAGACTGGCGTGGTTGTACAAGGACTTGATGGCACAAATTAGCTTGCGACTAACCCCAATCGAGTGGAGCTTCATCCAGAAAGCCTGATGGTCGACAGAGTCAAAGGCCCTTTTCAGGTCAACAAAGAGGCCGTAGACTTTACGTTGTGGCAGCCTAAGTTGGAGATGTATGGTTGAGAGGGCAACGAAGATATTGTCAAGACAGGAACGTCCCCTTCTGAATTCTGGTTGGCATTCAGGGAGAAGGTGTAGTAATTCAGCCCAGTTTTCCAGACGGAAACACAGAAATTTGGTGAAGATTTTGGCTAGAACTTTTACCAAGGCAATACCCCTGTAATTCTCAGGGTTGGATTTATCCCCTTTCTTGAAAATCATGCCCATGAGGATCTCGTTCGAAGTGTGAAGAACAGTTTCTCTCTCCAGGATCTTGTTAAAAAAAGTGAGTACGTAGAGTTTCCAGTTTCCGGGGAGGTTCTTGAAAAATTCGGCAGAGATACCGTTTGTCCCCGGAGATTTGCCGGATTTCGTCGTCGAGAGCACCTTGTCGAGTTCCACCATTTTCAGGGGGGCGTCAAGTATCCCAACAACATTACTGGAGAGCAGGAAGACGTCCGGAGCCCGCGGGGGGAATAATTTTAGATAAAAAGCCTCCCATACCTCAATACTCAGGGAGGGGGAGACCAACCTGATCGTCAGAGACTTGATGGCGACCCAGAATTCAAAAAGTGAAGAGGCACTTGCCATTTTCTGTCTGAGGTTGTGAAAGTACTCATCTCTCTTTGAGTTCAGTTTCTATAGTAAGATTTTTTGCCTGGTCATAGTTTACAACACACACAGTTAGGAACTGATTCGTCAGACAAACAGCCAACGCGTTTTCAGCGGCCTTCTTTGCCGTTCTGCATTCGGAGTCAAACCACGGATGAGTGGGCCGTGGTCCAGAGGTGGAGGGTGGCAGAACAAACATTCTGAGATTCTCGCCAGTCCCTCTGATTGCTGCCATAGGATTTTCCAGTTGATCATCCACGTGCTGCTGAAAGTCGAATGAGAGTCTTGACGAGAGCATCATTGCGTCGTGATATAACTGGGCGGAGTCTTAGTTTCAACGTAATTTGGGGATGGAGTTAGCTGATTGTGGTCGTTCGGCATTGCTGGAGCAGAGTACAGAGAACAGGTCTAGCGTTGTGGGGAAGTGGTCAGAGGGTTCCACTGAGAGGTCGACAAAGAAGTCATAGATCAGGTCGGTATTGGCGGCGTCCAGAAAAATATAATCAATAGTACTTGTGCGTCCGTTCTTCAGGAAAATTACTTCTGCTGGAGAGTCGCCTGGGGAGCGGCCGTTCAACAATACGAAACCGTTCTTACTCATGAACTCCTGAGCTCTCTTCCCCTCAAATCCTCATCTGAACACCTTTTTAGGTGACTAGATGGAGTGAGCACAGAGCCCTCGAAAAGTTCATCGGGGAAGGCGCCATCGAGACCGATCTTGGAATTAAAGTCACCTCCCAGGATGAACGGTTTGTCGCCTCTAGTCAGGGCAACATTATCAAGAGCTAGCTGGAGTGGAACAAGAATTGGATGCAGCGTCTTGCCAACGTCATGTGTGAGGTACACACGCCCAGTGTATATTGTAAAAGTCCCTGTATGGATCTTGGCAAGGATCCACCATCTTGAGATGTCCAAAACCTCTGCCTGGAATTCCCTCCTGAAGAGGAGAACCAGATCTCCGCTGCCTCTTCCAGGATTGGAAGCTTCGCTCCGCTTCTTTTTTCCTTTTGAAGAGTTGAATTTTTGAGTCAGACGAGTCAAGTTCAACAATGATCATTTCCCCAGATGTGCCGGTGATTCTGGCTTCTAGGACAGACCCCTCGTAACCGACCTTGGCTTATAGGAAGTTCTCCACCTTCTCTCTTACAGCAGGACCTTGGAGTTTGAGCCCTTTAATAACAATATTATTTTGTTTCAGGAGTTTCTCCTGAGCTTCAATTTTCTTGAGTGGCTTGAGGATCAGATTATCCCCTTCGTGGCCTGGGGTTGAGTGATTTACTAGCTCCTCCACTTTTTTCAGCCTGTTAGACAATTCCGCATTTGGTGTAGGTTGTTTGGCGGTTTCTAGAGCGGAAAGCCTGGTGTCAAATATGCTTTGAGTCGTTTTTAATTCGGCAATTTCACGATCGACAGAGTTGCGCCATGCTCTGACCTCCTCCCTGTCCTTGGAAGCCTGGTCCGCCATAGAATTTAGTTTTTCCCACACCATCACAAGCATGTCATTTGGGGATACACCAGAAAGTGATTTTGACCTTGAATGGTCCTCGATCGTTGTTTCGTTCATGGGGAGATCACTTTCAACATGGAGCACTGTGATGTTAAGACTGGAATCCACGTCTTCTACCTCGTCAGGGTCAGAGTCTGAGATCGATGAAGAGTGCTCGTTCTCAGCGTTAGATGCTGGGTAAATGACTATGGAGGGGCGTTTTGTTGTGTGCTCTGGATCGTTTATTGACTCCAGGGCTCTAAGGGACCTTTTGCGTTTTGCGAGGTCTTGACTCGGGGATAGAGTTTCCAAAACTGAGGGCAGAGGATTTCTTGCATTACCCAGTGATACTGCTTTCAGAGGTCTCCCACGCCTGGAGGAGGTTTTCGGAGTTACTGACGGAAGTAAATGAAGAGGAGAAGGCGTCAGCACAGACGGGCGAAGGTTGGAGAGACTTGAAGTGGTTTTATTGGACGTCATGACCTTGTATCTCCAGAAGAAGACTGGATCGGGTTCCCATTTATGTGTGCACGTGGACGGCTAACCTCAAATTCACTGACGCACCGCACCAAAAACCACTTAAAATAGACCAAAGACATGAAAACGGCCGAACTTCAACATCAGGGGATACATCAAGCCCAACCGAATCGTTATAACAAGTTAAGCAACCACAAAGCCTTAACAAAACCTCAAAAAACAATAAAAATCAGAGACCGTAGAATTTGACGACTCAACGGCGTGGCAGGCCAACCTAACCCCCCGCCAAATAATAATATAAATTATTTTTTCATATTTTTTTTTCTTTTTTGCGCAGAGAGGCGGTGGGGGAGGGGGCGAAGGGGTTAGAACCAAATAAGTGAATAAAAAATCTCAGTAATAACTTGCATTATTATTTGGCCAATCAACTGTTCCAAAAATTAAAAACAAAATGTCAAAAATAATTAATGCTATTATTTGACTCTAACCCCCTCGCCCCCTCCTCCTCCGCCCGTCTGTTCCAAAAAAAAATTGTCAAAAATAATTAATATTATTATTTGACTCTAACCCCCTCGCCCCCTCTCCCTCCGCCCCCCTGTTCCAAAAAAAATTGTCAAAAATAATTAATATTATTATTTGACTCTAACCCCTCGACCACCCCCCCGCTCCACCCCTTTGCTGCAAAAAAGAAAAAAAACTTACCAAAAATAATTGATATTATTATTTGGCTCTAACCCCTTCGCCCACCCCCCTACGCCACTCTGCAAAAAAAAATTTTATCAAAAATAATTAATATTATTATTTTGCTCTAACCCCCTCGCCCACCACACTCCTCCCCGCTGCTCTAAAAAAAATTGTCACAAATAATTAATATTATTATTTGACTCTAACCCCTTCACTCCCTCCCCCTCCACTGCTCTGCTCCAAAAAAGGAAAAAAAATTATCAAAAATAATTAATATTATTATTTGGCTTTAACCCCTTCGTCCCCCACCTAAGACATTCAAACACTTCGACATTCGAGGTAACTGAAATTAAGATACTTCGAATGATTCAGACACTTCTAGTAACTGAAAAAACGTCTACAAAATTTTCTCGAAAGTGTTTGAAAAACGTCTACAAAAGTAACTGACATTCAGTCAATAGTTTTTGCAGTGAGCTATTGATGAAACACTCAATATCGTTATAAGCTGAATACTAAAACATTCAAGTCGAAAAAACCGCGGCGGAAATAATATGGTTCATTTCAAGTAGATTTAACAAATTGCAGGATAGGTTAGTATTGTGGTTAAGGCGTCGGATTAATGATTGTGAGGTCGAGCCCAAGCCAGGATAATATTTTAAGTAAACAAAATCGGTTTTTCAGCGATAACTGCATTAGGGTTTGGTACTTACAAATGATCCTATAAAGAATCAATTATTTTATTCATGTGCCGATGGCGTTGGCTGTGTGGTTAGAGTGTGGGATTCGCATGCGGGAGAACCGGGTTCGATTCCCGGCGGGAGGGATCAATATTTGTGACACTCTACATTTCACGTTTCTATAGTCGAGTGGGAGTCTCGCAAAAGACGACTGTACTTGGACAGATTTTTCCCTTAATAAGGTTTTCCCTTGTTCTACGGCAAATGCAGTATAGGGGGTATAGAAGGTATGCGCAAATGCGGTATAGGGGGAGGGAAGGGAACAAATCGTAAAAACCCGAAGGGGTATACGCGAAAAAAACATCATTTTATCCATGATATTATTGATAGTTGTCATTAATAGTGTTCCAGCCAGACCCGTGACAATATTGAATTTTTTTCTCCTTGAACCTGTTGCTAATTCTCAAGTGTAATATTGAATTACTTCTATTGCAATCACTCATATCATATTCATGTAATTAAGTAATAATTAGTTCAGCAACTATCCAACGACTGGCAATTAACGCTTCACCGAGATCCGCGTCCAGGCCTGGTCTCATGTTATCATCCTAGGTTTAAGCTAAGATCGGCGCAGTCCCGACTGAGGAACGGTTCCCGAACTCCGGCGGCCCGGCCGTCTTGCTTGGACCGAACCCAGCCCCTTCGTTTTTCCCTATCTGAGCCTTGAATGATGGATATTTTGGTGTCCCCCAAACTTTTCCTCTTTTGTTTTTTCCCTCCGTGACTTTTCAGTTTTAGTTCTCAGTTTTTATTTTTCCTTTTTTAACTTATGTGTAAAAAACAGATGTATTCGCAATCCTTACCCCCCAAAAACATGAAAAAAAAACATCGAATTCCATCGATATCGCGAGTGGCAACTGAAATCAAACTGAAATAAGAAACTGGTCAGTAAAAACTGCTTTTGATTAGTTTTGGATGAGAAATGTAATGCTTGTTTTGATCCATGTCAGATCAAAATGTTAGGATCCATTTTTTCAATCGGGATTTGGCTGATCAGAATAAGGACGTAATTCACTCCGCTACATTCAATCCGCTAGCATTAGCCTTGTTTCCAAATGAGCTTGAAAGATTTGCACATAAGGGCAATAGCGTCGGTAGAGACAATATACTACACTATCACCCGGAAAGAGTATGAATCTCGGAGAATTCAAAATAAGGAGGTTAAAAGTGCAAAACACGGTAAAACAGGAATAAAAACGGAGTAATCAAGGTTTTATAAGTTATAAATAGAGAGAACACTCAAAGTTGATCTGTAAAAATGCCAACTAAGCATTGTGTATATGGGACATTCCATGTCAACTCAGCCACACCGGATTTTTTTTTGTCTGGGAAAAATCATTGAGTAGGTGCATTTTGAACTACTTCATATAGCCAGTGATCATGCAAAATTTCATTGTCCTGCCACTTTTTGTTTCTGAGATAATCATTACGAAACTTGAAATTTTCCAAAAAATCATTACTTCTGAATGGAGCATCCGATTTTGATAAATAAAAAAAGAAAATTTTCGTTTTTTCTCGTAATTCAAGATAGAAAATACTTCAGAGTCGTCAAGAAGCTCCTAGACCGGTTTTTCGAGAATTTTTCGCGTTTTCATTTTTTTTTCACTCTAGGGCCGCTCGATATTCGATCGAAATATTTTTTTTATGATAGAGGATGTCCTTATATGATATGAAAAAAATACGCCATAATGGAAGAGCGAAGCAATGCAACGGAAAAAATTTTTTTTTTTCGAAATTTTTGGCTTTTTCAGGTTTTAGGGGAGATCCATCAGTTTTTTTCAAAGAAATCAGTCTGTCAACTATTATTCTTTGTTCATATATGATGGCAAAAGAGTACGCCATCATGTAAGAGAGAAAGAATGCTCCGCAAAAAATTTTTCTTCGAAATTTTTACGTTTGTCGTTTAGGAGAGTTGCATTATTGTTACTGAAAAAGGCGTTTGTCAATAGACATTTTCTGTTCTGCTGGATAGAATAGACTATTGATACGACTATAAATCTTTTCTCAACAACACACTGTGCTTTTCACTAACGAAAAAGTATGGGAAAAAAATAATTTTTATTCTTCTATAACGACAATCATTTTATATTTTCACATTTTTACGTTTTTACAATACGGAGAAATTCTCCACTCTCTTCGACGACAAGTTCCAACATGCACTGATGAATTATTTATATCACGATTACTGTCTTCTGCGGGTTTTTCGTTTTGTTGTTGTTTGTTTTTGCTTTGGGAAAACCTCCTCGTTAGCCGAAGCCGAATATCGTTTAATTAACAATTGCTCTCCCGGTATCGGAATAAAACAATGGTGTTTTTGAATGGCTCGAATAGCTTTGGCACTATCAAATCTCTCTCAACTCAGTTTGATATTCTCGTGTTCTGCCTTGGTGAAAAAAAAAACATCAATTCCGTCAAAATTCTCTTTTGACCATCGAAACAAAGCATCTGGCGTGAGGATTGGTTCACCATGAACGATTTGCAAGCTCTTACGTCTCGCTTCTCTCTTAAAGATAGCTTCTACTCCGTCACAAGCTCCTTTACCGTGCGCGGTTGCATGAAAATGGGTTTCCGCATCTATGCCAAAATCAGTCTTGTGATGCAAGAGATTCGTGATCTGAAAACGATTCTTGTAATGTTGTGCAGCTCCATCGGTGACATAGATAATTTTCTCCACACTTTCACAGTTGTCTTTCACATGCTGTATTAAAATCTTCTGTATCAAATAAACAGCGGCAGTACCGTGAGTCGTACTGTCCGACAAAACGACTAAGCTCCGATGTTGGATTTCATTTTTTTCGCGATAGTAGTAAACAACGGGGTGAACTGTACACTGGTCATTATTGTAGTGGAAGGATTGAGCAGCATCTTGAGCCACAAACCGTAATTTTCCGAAAAATCACTAGTACTTCTCCATTATCCAAATTCTCTTTTTGCTGTTTGACAAAAGCCGATTGTTCTGTACGATGAAGTGATGGGGCTTCAATATTATCAATCGTTCCATTAGAAGATCAATGAATTAATCCATCGGGAGGGTCTGTGTCTGGAAAGTACACCTGTCAGTACTTTGCCACATGCGAAATTCGACCATTTCCACGACAGAATCAGAGAGAAGTTTCTTCAGTTTACATGATAATGATTTCACTCCAGGACAATCGTTACATTCATCCAGATGACAGGCCGGGGTTGGATTTGTACACATCAATTTTGCTAGACAATCTTTGTAATCTATGAGTGGACAGGGAAAATCTTGAGTTAGAGTGGCAATATTAATTGCCTCTAGGATCAGCTTGCAATTTTGATGATACGTACAAACACATACCACGTGAATGCCATTTGCTCCCGCCACTACACATTGTTTAGGGGTCAGCTCGGCAAACTTACTGAAACCGACCTTTGCATCTTCATTCGCATGTTTGCACTTCCGATGAAGAACTTTTAGATTTTCGAGTATTATTCGCTTTTGCTCTACTTTCTTCTCTCCATTGATCTTGATGGATATTTTATCTTTCATTCCTGGCATGACGCGACTGTGCTCTAGGTAAAAATTGTGTACCTTCTCGACGGTTGTGCTGGGTAGTGAATGACCTGCTTTCACAATTGGTGAAGCGAACACTCTTTAATTTTTCTCAATCTTTTCGCTCTTGCTGCCATGTATCTGGTAGTTCCAAATTCCGAAGCAATTTTCCGCGCACTCCACGACTCTGGATGAACCATCAAGATTTGCAGGCGCTCACGGTAGTTTTTCAGATCTTTGAATTTCTGCTTCAAACCATCCAACATTTCTTCTAATTCTATTTCTCTCGCAGATCGATACTGGTCAGATGCAGATGGATCAATGTCAATTTGGTCATCTTCTGAATCATAATCCATGGAAGAACTGTCGAATTCAGCTTCATCGTCTGATTCGTCGTCGATTGATATGCCGGAATCATCAAGATTTAAAGATCGATCTGATCTCAGAGAACTGTTCATCACATCAAGACTTGGGTCGCATATTTCGGCTTGGAGCATTGATATATCGGGTGGAGTTTCCGAACGTTGAAGATGTGTAGAATTAAGTTTAACCGTGGGGACAGATGGAGGAATGACATAAGTTGGAGCTCTCGTTCGGCATTGACCACAGATTTTCGCAGACAATGGTAAAAAAGTAAATTTCTCGTGTAGTGTCAAGGAAATCGGACGTAAATTATAACCGAGGTGTCCCTTCTCACCAGGAGCCCGCATTGGATTCGCACATCTATCACTCCGCGGCATTCTATTAAATTCGAAGATATCAATTCCGAGAATAAAGATCATTTCTATATAATCAACGTGAAAATTCCTTACCTCGTTGCAAGAATAGAATAAGATAGGAGCTCGGTATTCCATCCACACAGAATCGTATGGTGATAAAAAATCAATCGAGAAATTGAGGTTTTTTTCTAGAATTAAAGCCTTGGAACTGACTGATGATGATAAATCAATTAATTGATTCCGTTTGTTTCTTCCTCTCATTTGTTTGATCCTAATTTAGCAAACTTCCGATGATGATAATGTCCAATTCAACTGTCTATCCTTCTAGTAAAAATTTCGATGAAAATTTTTTTTTTCGCCGCACTCTTTCTCTGTTACATGATGGTGTAGTCTTATGTCATCATATATGAACGAAGAATAATGGTTGACAGACTCATTTCTTTAAAAAAAAACCGATGTATCTCCCTTAAAAACTGAAAAATCCAAAAATTTCGAAAAACAAAATTTTTCCGGTGCAGTGCTTCGCTCTTCCATTATGGCGTATTTTTTCATATTATATAAGAACATCCTTTATCATAAAAAAACTATTTCGATCGAATATCGAGCGGCTCTAGAGTGAAAAGAAAATGAAAACGCGAAAAATTCTCGAAAAACCGGTCTAGGAACTTATTGACGGCTCTGAAGTTTTTTTTATCTTAAAGTACGAGAAGAAATGAAAATTTTCTTTTTTTATTTATTAAAATCGGATGCTCCATTCAGAAGTAATGATTTTTTTGAAAATTTCAAGTTTCATAATGATTATCTCAGAAACAAAAAGTGGCAGGACAATGAAATTTGCAGGATCACTGTCTACATGTGGTAGTTCAAAATGCACCTACTCAATGATTTTTCCCAGACAAAAAAAAATCCGGTGTGGCTGAGTTGACATGGAATGTCCCATATGCCTCATGTAATTTTGATACTCGCTACCCCGGACGTAGAGTTTTACAATACCATTTTCAAAGCCACATATAGATGTGGAGAAACGGAAATGATGGTTGTGCAATCGATCCAATTTTATCTTAGATAAAATTGCAAAAGACACGTAAATATGCAGTAAGCCGTTCATGGGAAATAACTCGACCACTGAGCATCCTGACCCAATTGAATGCTGATTGACCAGTTGAATTCATTTGAATGTGTATATGTGAGTTGCCACTTGTCCGCTCCGATTTGTACCTACCGGGCCGTCAGCGCCTTTATTGGATCTTCTGGATATCATTGAACACAGAAAGGGGCCCTGCGTATGGATTAAAGACTGATCCCTCAGCATGAAAATACTTACCACAAACTATTCCAAGACTGTATATTGAAAACATGGGCAGAAGATCCTTAACAACATCACCAGACTGCGCTTCAGATAGCAGAGTTTTCACGAGTTTATCAGTGTGTTCAACGAATGTCTCCATAAACCCCTCGAGAATTTTGAAATGAAACATTGAATTAATAATTTTCCTCCGTCTTCGCCACTTATCACCTGAATGTATCAGTCATTAATGGCTTTGTTACTGATTGGCCACAATAATATACCATCATTTATAATTTATGCAACTACTTCATAGGTATTGCGAACCTGTACTCGTTAGAAGGCCAGTAGCCAACCATGGACGTAGGAAGTCGTAAACTGAAGCTTTCTTGATCATTGTTTTACTCGATAACAATATCTAAAAACAAGAAAATCCATTTTTTGACCACATCCATTTAATAAACTATAAAATGTTAAATGTTCCATTTTACCAAATATCCCTGAGAAATTTCTCCTCAAAATTTTCGACAGTTTCCTTTTAGTTTTTTCGAATACTTATATATGAAAAAAGATTTCTTCGTAGCAGACATCCCACAGATTAATTAATGACGCTCTGCATAATTATACGTTTTTGTTTTCGAATCAAAGAATTCACGAAACTTTGATTCTAGAAGGTATGGGACTGAGAACTAGAAACGGGCTACTTAATTTTCTCTCACAAAAATTTTCAGGGTATATGGAACATGGTAAAAAAAATTGAGATTTTCGTCGGAAACTTTTGGATTGTCTTAAGCAACTATCCCCTTTTTTCTGGGGTCAATAAAAACCATCGAGCATTTATCAATAATTTATGAAATACAGAGTATCTTATGTCATAAGGCGATAAAAGTATTATCTGGCGAATGTGCCTTCGGCTCGGATTATAAACTCACATTCGCCAGATAATGCTTTTAACGCCGTGTGACGTACGATATTTTATGTCGTTGGGCCCGAAAACCGCAATCTAACCGAGCGAAGCGAGATTAGAATCGCGGTTTATCGGGCCTAATGACATAAAATACTTTATTGACCTCGGCCGAGAACCGTAAGAGATTCTCTCACGGCGTGACTAAAGTAATACTCGTAATATTAAACCAGTTCCATGGATAACTCGGATCTATCTGTCCAACTAGTGAGATTCTCTTCCGACGCGACTAAAGGTGCTCAGCGAAACGTCACGAG
Source organism: Diachasma alloeum (assembly GCF_001412515.2). Taxonomy (NCBI): domain Eukaryota; kingdom Metazoa; phylum Arthropoda; class Insecta; order Hymenoptera; family Braconidae; genus Diachasma; species Diachasma alloeum. The sequence continues at coordinate 90,270 of NW_021680778.1, forward strand.
TGCTGACGGGTTAGAATAGTATAGAATAGAAAAAGTGCGGCTGGTCACTTAAAGCGCCCAGAGTCACCTAAATCATACGATCTTTTGTAACTTCCGCCTTAGTTTCGGTCAGTCACACAGCTCCAGCCCTGTGTTTCTCACTAGGCTAATAAGGCTGGTGACAGTCGCTTGTTGTAAGTCCTCTGGTTTCAGGAAAGCCTGGCCCCAGATTTTATAGCGACGGAGTGCTAATAGGGGGCATTCACATAAAATGTGGATGACGCCCTCCTTATCGCCTCCGCACAGTCTGCAGTCTTCTTGTTCTGCAAGTTTCATC
>NW_021680778.1:91064-106667 GCF_001412515.2 Diachasma alloeum
GCATTGGACACACTGGGTAAAAACAACCGGGTCACCGTAACCTGGGTGCCAGGTCACCATGGGATTCTGGGTAATGAAGAGGCAGATAAGCTGGCCAAGGAGGGTACAGAAAGTGTGCCCTCACACGGTCTGCTTGGCATGCCCTTCGCAGTGGGAAAAACTCTTATTAAAGATCATTTCCAGCGGGATCATGTCAGGCGTTGGGAGAAAGTTGCGACCTGCAGACAAGCGAAACTGCTTACGAGAGGGCAACTAAGAGTTAGGACCAGAAAGCTTCTGGAGTTGCACAGAGGGGATCTGAGGGTAGCAGTAGGGCTCCTTACGGGTCATACAGCTCTCAGAGCTCATCTGTTCAACAATAGGCCAGTTACCCGGCACCAGTCCTCAATGATATTGAAGGCTATTGCCATCAGGTCCCTTAGCACCCTCAGAAATCCGCCTTTCACAACAACTGCCACATCATCGGCGAAACCGATGACGTGGAAGCCGGCCTCACTTAGTTGATTTAGAAGTCCATCTACAACCAGGTTCCATAGCAGGGGCGAGAGAACTCCCCCCTGCGGACAGCCCCTAGTCGGACGTCCCTCCACACATGCCCTCCCATGTCCTGCCGACAGTCTTCTGCTTTTCAGCATGTTTTGTGTCCAAGCAATGATAGTCTTGGACACCTGTCGTTCTTCCATGGCTTTTTCTATAGCCGGATTCGAAGTGCTACCAAAAGCCCCCTCAATATCCAGAAAGGCGCCTATGGCAAAACCCTTGACCGCCAGTTGTCCCTCAATCAGTCCCACCAGGTGATGTAAGGCGGTATCTGTTGATCTTCCCTCTCTGTATGCATATTGACAGGGGGAGAGGGGTCTGTCAGCCAAGGGCCCGGCCTTGATGTGTCTATCCACCAGCCTCTCCAGGGTCTTCAGGATGAAGGATGTGAGGCTTATAGGACGGAAGTCTTTTGGTTTTATATAACCGGTTTTTCCCGGCTTGGGAATGAATACTATCCTAGTCTCATTCCACACACTAGGGACATGTTTCAGGGCTATACTAGCTCTGAGTATCTTGGTTAGGGGTCCCGTGATAGTCTCTATCCCTTCCTGTAATAGGGCTGGGTAGATCCCGTCTGGTCCCGGTGCCTTGAAGGGTTCAAAGGTTTTGATGGCCCACTTGACCCCCCAGGGCTGCACTACTTTATTTGCCAATGCCCAATCATGGGTTTCGTAGACATCCCTCTGATTTTGCATTGTTTCTTTATCTCTCTCCTGGGCCTGTATGAAGCCTGGAAAGTGGGTGTTCATTAGGAGTTTCAGAGTCTCTCCCATGGTTTCCGTGTGGCTGCCATCTGGTGCCTGTAGGCTCCCTAGATATGGAGTCTTGTTTGTTCCAAGGATTTTTGCCAGCCTAGAGGTCTCCGATTGACTCTCCACATTGCTTGTGAAAGCCCTCCAGCAGTCCTCTTTGGCTGCCTTTATTGCCTTGTTGTAATCTGCGAGCAAGCCTCTGTAAGTTTTCCATGCGTCTTCCTTACGGGGGCCCGCTCTCATGTTCTTAGCTTTGTTAAAAGCTTTTCTAGCTTTGCCCCTCAGCCCACCGAGCCTCTCTGACCACCAAGGAGTCTCAGTGGGCTGCCCTTTCGGGATAAGCTTGCAGTTTGTCTCGAAGGAGTCCATGATGGCCTGGTTTAGGGCAATCGAAGCCTCCTCCAGCTGCTTTTTGTTGTTAAATCTGAGGATGATATCCCTGAGATTGTCAGATAGACTCTCTCGGTAATTTCCCCAGTTTGTTCGTCTTGGGTTTCTCACCCATTCCGTTTCTTTCACTGTGTGGATGGACATTCTTATGGTTTGATGATCGGACGCTGAGAGGTCCTTTGAGACCCTCCAGTCCCCAATCATGTCTGCCACTCTATCCGTCCCCAGAGTGATATCTATGACCTCCTGTCGTCTCCGATCTATGAAGGTAGGTTCTGACCCCCTATTAAGGATGTTTAGACCGGCCCCCATTATGAATTCCTGGAGGCTTTCCCCCCTGCCGTTAATGCCGGTGCTCCCCCATGCTACATGGTGCGAGTTGGCATCACAACCTAGCAGGAGTTCAAGTCCCCTTTCCTTCACATGGTTGCATAGGTCCTTTACTTTTTTCGAAGGAGGTGGTTCAGCCGAGTCATAGGGCATGTAAACTGACCCTACAACCAGGCTCATTTCCTCGCCTTGTCCCAGGCCCAGATCCACTTGTGCCACAGCCAGGTCTCCCTCACTAGCCTGTGAACAGAAGAAAGAGTCTAGTCCTTTAATAACAATGCAAGATCTAATTTTCTCCTGAGTGTTTGCGTGATAGATTCTGCCACAACCACTGAGGCCCTTAATAGCATTGTCCACTATCCATGGTTCCTGGATCATTGCTATGACAGTCTGCATCCCAGCTAACAGCCTGACTAGAGTAGCCGAGGCTGCTTTGCTGTGGTGCAAATTTATCTGTACAATGTGCACCCGGGTTGCAGCCATAATGATGACTACTTTCCTGGTACCTCTATGTACCCTTCTTCTGACTTTCACCACGGTCTTTCGCAAGCAGCTTGACAGTAGCTTTTTGAATCCCGCAGTGCAGTCTGAAGTTGCAGGCTTTCAGAACAGAGAGTGATCGGTCGTCTATCAGCGCAACGAAGTGGGCACTTTTCGCGTCCCTACTCTCACTGCCCCGAGCGACAACCCACTCTCTGGCCTGCAGTCCTGCATTTTGTTTCTCAAGGAAGCACAGTGCTTCTTGAGCGGTTAGATCTGGGTCTTCCACGTGTAGTACAACCCTGTGCTTCTTGGGAAGCTCCGAGGCTGCGACCACACGTACAGTAAGTCCAGCTATTTTGTTTTCGGGGAAAAGGCTTTTCAGCCAATTTCCCGTTTCCTCATCAGTGCAGCACACCATTGCCACACCTTCTCTTTCCCAGACACCGTTGAAGGTGGGTGCTTTCACCCCGTCAGGTAACGCCAGAATGGCCCTCTTCAGGAGTTTCTTCACCTCCGTTACCTCTTCAGTGCCCAGTTTCTGATCCGGATATGACTCCGGCATAACTGCAAACTTGAATGAGCTCGTAGTGTTCTGAGCATATGTGCCCTGATCCTGCGTTCTCATTCTCTTTTCTTTCGGTCTGACTGAGGGGCTTGGCGTAGTACGCTCTGATGGAAGGCGTTTTATTGCCTTCCTCGTAGCCCCCTCCCCCCTTCCCTCATCGACCTTCGCTGCTGCATCCGTCAAGGTTGCAATCGCCCCCGAGGTTTGATGCAGCTTCGCTCTCTTGCGACGTCTTCTCTCGGCTCCACTCAGTCTGACCCGATTCACATCGGTACCAGACTGGTCAGCCTTGTCAGACTTCGTGTGTTCGCCATCGCTGGCCCCACCCGAAGTTGCTTTTTCAATATTAAGATTTTTTAAATTGGTTTCCATTTTAGTCCCACGAGTACCGCGGTTAAGCGTTTTCACCTGGTGCATTGCCGCGATTGCCCAGGGCTTGGCTTGTCTCGGGTGGGTTACACCCAAGACTACTCTCAGAGGTCGCCCAGGTTTCTGAGAGGCACCGTTAGTGACACAGCTCCCCCTGTGCCACGCATCCTTAGGCACGGTATGGCCGAGGCCATGGCTTACGCCGCTCACACACATGGATTGGGTGGATTCCTCTTAGCGACCGCGACCGAGCAGCGGTAGTCCTTAAGACCTCCACCGCCCGCGACCGAGCCCCCTCACTACGACAAAGTGGGAACCCAGTAGAGGGGGACTGACGGGTTAATTTCAATGAAAAAATCCCGGAAATAAAGTCTATTCTGGCTTTTTCGTGAGGGATTTTCTAACAAGTTAAACAAGAAGGGAGAATTTCGAAGAAGAAGCCGAAAATATTCAATCATGCGGAGCATAACTAATTGACCCGTGGTATCCTGCTACTCGAGAAATCGTTTTTTCTATAGGTCTTCGAAAGGAATGAAAAAAATTTGTCGAAAATTCTGAAGCCGAAGTACTCTACGATATATGGTGAAATGTGCCAAACAAATTTACCTTGATATCATCAGGATGATGTATCATAACAGACGGACGGTGCAAAAACCATAATTTATAAACAGGATAATAGTCCTTCGCTGAATTTCTGGCAAAGTACCACCAATGTTCTGAATCACAGAATTAAAAGTAAGACTTTAATTTCAAGCGCTCATCAAAACGACACAAAATTTATCTATTCATAGTCATTCATTTATATTCATGAGAAATAAATTTTGGGAAAAGCATTGAGTGGTATTGTCCGTGGAGCATATTTGCAAACACTGAAAATGTCGCTCAACATTTTTTTCCAGAACTGCTCGCTCCCAAGATAATTACCGAAATGACTAATGTCAACGTTGCTACGTATTATGTTATCACTTTACTGATGTACGATTTAATCGAACTTTCATAAGTTATATATTGATACAATAATTACCATAAGGCATATTAAAATCCAACATATTGCCAAGCAACGGCAAAGGTTTGGGCCCCGGAATCTTGTCGATCAATAAGCCTCTTCTATTATGATGCAGATAATAATTAAAAATGAACAGCAACATGAACAGACATAATAAGATCAACGTTGCTAAAGTGAATAACTCCATCGTCACGTAAGTTTTAATCAACGACAATTAAAGTACACTGATCAACACGGGCTGATGTGAGCACACTAACTGATGGTCATAGTTTCTCGATGTATACATCTAGTAATGGCAATAATACTGCATATCCGGTGCGCGATAGGTGCACTGGTCATGGGCCATTGCTGCGCAAACGTTGCACAATGTGTTCATTAGTCGTGCACGATGAAAAAATTATTGAAATTCAACAATTGGTTATTGAAATTCACCAACTGGTTGGTGAAATTCTACAAGTGTTTGTTGCAAAAGGGAAATAACAACCTATTGTTAAAATTGAACAACCAAGTACACATTTTGGTAAGAGATAAACTTTGATAAAGGTGAACGGGTGAGACAAGCAAGATCTCGATAGTCAACTGCTTACAAGGGTCAAACGGGAAAGATGACAAAAATGATCCTGAAATAGTCGTAAAAGTTGAACGGGCGGAGTCATCAGAAGGGTTGAAAATACTTAAAGGTCAAATTGGAGAGACGAAGAAAGACGAAGAATGCGATGTGACCAATTCATATAGGGAAAGGACCCAGGTAAGAATTGACGATAGAAACAGGGCTCATCAAGCCCTGAACCAAGGCTCGGAAATGCTCAATCAGGGCTGGGGCTCAGCCTTGGATCAATCCTCCTTCAGCCCTAAAATAATAACCTCGTTTCAGGCTTAGTCCGCAAGGCTTGAACGAGGCTCGGTGCCAAGGCTTGATTCAACCCTTGAATTACCAAATTTTAAAGGCTCAATCGAGCTTCGGCTAAATAAACTGGAGTATTGTTTACAGATATTTGTATAAAAATTTCTTATTGCTTCATAACCTTTTTTATGAATTTAGAGTAATCTATGAAAGAAAGTGCGGTCGGACCGTACATTACTGTTGCTAAGCGTTGTTGTCGATTGTGATTGTTGGTTAATTAACAATGGATGGGAAAAAAATTATTAGCATCATTAGTTTCTATTAATTATTCGTCCTGGATTGTTACCGCGCACCTGGAAATTGAAATACAATGGAATCAAACGTTTAAAAATTTGCTCCTCTGCTGAGGTTCGATCCGGGGTCCTTCTGATCCGTAGACAAGCGCGCTATCCACTGGGCTACCTGCGACTTCTTAGGATGATACTTTTTTTTCGAGTATAAAAATTCAACTTGTGTTAGTGGTATTTTGTTATTTTGTTGATATCTTAATTAAACTTCCTAAACTTGAATGAATGATGGGTCCGATGGATTTATGAGTTCAAAATCGATTCATTAATTAATTATAGATAAGGATAATAATAATTATGTAGCCACGTGCACAAAGAGCTGCTCTAAGCCCGGCCTGGGGTTAGCTTAGATAACTTGGCGGAAAATTATAGCTATGTTTGTAGATGATGATAATGTTTTCACCACCATTAGCTGATGAGTATTGATGTACAAATTGAGGAAATTAATCGGAAGTAACTTTAATTTTCGAGGCCTTGCTGAGCCCTGAATAAGCCTTGACGTACTGAGCCTAAATACTGAAAGCCTGGACTAGGCCTGAATTGAGCCTCGCCAATGGCCCCTATAATCATCCTCATTTGAAGCTCAACTGAACGGTGAAAACAAGCCTATCCCAGGCCTGTATATAACCAACCCCGGGCTCATACAGGCTTGTTCTCATCGTCAGCCTATGTAATTCTTACCTGAGGAGGACGGGTGGTATCATGAAGGTGTTAGAAGAGTCAGGCAAGAGGGCAGGAAATGTGACGCGTCAGAAGAGTAAAATAGCGGTCATAGGTGTCCGCATTCAATGCGGACACCCCTGACGGGTTAGAATCTAACCGTTAGATACCATCAAAGAGGGTAGAATTAGAAGGGTGGGTGGGAATATCTGTAACCCATTACGGATCGAACTGATAACTTCCCAACCAATTCCCAAGTATCCAATTTCCTAATGACCGAACAACCACTGGAATTATTTTGTTATCCAATTATTTAGCTGTTTAAATAAACTGTTTGAAGTAGCTTTTTGCGACATTGTAAAACATAAGTTTCCGGACAGATAATTACAAACAATTAAATTAAAAGTTTTGTTTGATTGGTTGGACGGCCATGTTGGGTGATTTGAATCCGTGCGTCCCTAACGCCTGACAACGGCCTGCTCTAGTGACTATTCGGACTGAATTTACGAGGTTATATGGACCACATGTGCAGTGTTGCCGTATGATCATTAGAGGTTAGACCAACGAAAGTCAAGTGTAAAATTGAATAAAATATTGTTTATAATATCCATTGAAGGAAGTGCAAAATGTATTCAACAATTAAAAAGTTAAAAAGCGAGAGAATGGCAAAATTTTCTCCAAAACTGAAATCTTACTTGAAAAAAAGTTGCTAATTTGAACGGAGTCCTTGTATATCCTTCAAGAGATAAATCCCAACAATAGCTTATCGGCATTGAGATATGAGAGTTTATTACTTAATCATGATAGCTGGATTATCGGATTGACTACAATGAGTTGTGTACGCGTGCGGAATCCAATTCAGGTCTGATATGTACATATTCAAACGGGCTCTTAAATAATACATTATTTTGTGTCACTCGGTCAGCATGATCCAGTTACGGTGGCAAGTGTCACGCTGTCAATGCTACATGCCCACATATTTAACAATAACGCGATTGAATAAGTCTAGGGCACAACACCACAATAGACAATTATTTTTCAAAATCCACCAATGACGTCTTTGCCTGAAAAATTGATTGAAAACCCTCCAAGTGAATTTTTATAACCGGAAGCACTGTGAAAATAACCACGCGGCCGCAAGGTTCATTTCGGGGTGTTAGAAATATATATATTAGGGTGTCCGGCGGAGAGACCCATTTTATTGGCGACCCCTTCAGACTGTAGTATTATGGGTCAGAAATAGCAGGAATGAAGACGGGGCATGTTGGCTTATTCTGTGTCCCGCAAAGAGTAAGTTTATTTTCTAGAAGAAATACACAGGGAAAACAGAAACTGAGTGCTTGAACGTAATTGACAATTCGAATATTCGAGTTTTCATGTTGAAAATGATAAAGTTTATGAGTGTTAGAGATAATTGAAGTGAGAGAATTTTTTTTTAATCAATTGTAAATAGTTAATAACAAATCAAATTTCGAATTCACTGATTTTGCACGATAGATTTTTCAACGTAACACCCAAAAAAAAGGCGGTCTGAATCGAGCTGGACTGAATCATACCGGGAATCGACTTGTTGCATGTCGAATTGACGACATTAATCAAGTCGGACTCGGACAGATTCACACCAGAATATCGGTCTGATTCAAGTCTATTTTTCGACTTAATTCAGACCGACTTCGGGTTGATTCAGGTCGATTTTTCGGTTTGATACAAATCGATTTGTCTCTAAATTCACGATGTACGTTGTCGATGAAGTCCCCTTGCGGAGCCTCATACATAGGGGGTGGGGTGTGTACATCAAGAATTCAGTACACCCCCCGCCCCTCCCGTTGTCAACTTAGTTCGTCGGTGAGTTTTTCATATCTCCGAAACTAACGGAGACAGCGAATTTTTACTGAGAAATTGGGGCGGGGAGGGTTGTATTGAATTCTTGATGTATACCCCCCAATTTGTAACCTCGGCCGCAATTCTTTTGTTTAATCTGAAAATTTTCTAAAATAGAAAAAAATTTACACAGAAAAAAGTAGATTAGCTTTAGAAACTCGTTTCTAGATTTTAGAATCTCCTGTTCTTAAGCTTTATCCTTGGTGGGATCATAAAAATTAACCAATTTGGGAATGGTTTTTAAGAACTAATATTTTCTAAAACCAATGCTGAATTGTTCTCAATTTTAGAAAGTTTTCAGATTGAACTAAAAAATTGCGGCTGAGGTACTTAAAGGACGTAAGTGCCCCATACATAGGGAGGGGTGCCCAAATATCGGGAATTCCAGATGTGGGGAGAGGGGATTTTGCAAAGAGGGGGAGGGGGGCGGTTTGTGAATTGAGAATTTACAACCAAGAAAATTGAGTTCTTCAAAAATATCTCCGAAATTTTATGTCCGAAGACGTTGTCAGCGTCGGAGGATAACGTTTATATTTAAAATATCCGAAACACACGAATTATCAATTAAGGATGATTCAAAGGATTATCTTCAATCTCTTTCAATTTTGATTAATTAGGACGACGCTTCGCAGTCCTTCTCGGAGCGTTAAATGATGAAGAATTTATCTGGAGTCAGGAAAGAATTTGATGTAATCCATTTATTACTTCCAAATGTCGATTAATTAAGTAGTTTATTGACTCTGACATTTTCGGTTCAAAACGGGTAATAATGTCGTTAGAATTATCAATTTTGATTTTATAATTTCTTTAGGAAACTAATTTACATTCTACATTTATTGTTCACAATTTAACTGGTGAAACATTGGTAGTTTTTTTATGATAGAAATAGTGTGGAGTTTTAATAAGTTGATTTCGGTTTTAATTAATTTTCCAGTAAATCTGTGAATCCTTCGATAAACCAATGATTTCTTTATGACAATTAAGCCTTATGTATGTACTTTACATTAGCCTATCTTCTTTCACTTTCTAAATACTAGGTACAGTTTGATGAAGATTTCAGTGGTTAAGAAAATTAGATTTTCGTGAGAACGCGAAACAAAATGTTGAATGTCTCTTATACGCATGAAAAGGATCCGATTTCAGAGACATTTTCCGCCAGTAGTTCAACAGTTCACGATCGCAAATATTAATATTGATCCTAAATAATATGAAACGCGAATATAATTCGTTACATGTAAAAAAAGACACTAATCTCGACTCATGGATGCAGTATCCCTACACAAATATGTCCGATAGCTGTCTACTATTATTGGACAGGTTACCATGCATAGTATCGCATTAATCGACTTTGCGGCCAATTACTATATAGGACGGTACGCAAAGGTAGATCGATTTTGTGAGTTTTCTACCAGTAACTTGACGAATTCGGGATCACCAAAGAAAATTTAAATTTCTCTTAAAGAGGGGGAGAAGCCCCCTTTAAGACTCGTCTACTCGGGACGAGGAGCTATAAACGACTGATTTAATTTATGATTTTAATTATGGAATTGAGCGATGCCCCACTAAATTGTGTGGTGCAACGCTTGGATTTTTCGCTGATCAATTAACAACAGCATGGTATCTTCGATTTCGTCAACTTTACGGGTGGCAAATGTTTGTTGAGGGAATAAAATTGGGAAATGACGACTAAAGTCGGTCATTTCTCAATTTCATAATAAGAATTTAATACCAATGGTGAATTCCCAATAAAATGATTGAAAAATTATTTTTGGACATTACAGAAAAAGGGGGACAGCGAATTTCTACTGAAAAAAAGGCGGGGGGTTATCAATTTTTTTTTGCAATTTACCCAATTTACAAATTTTTGAAATTTTCAAAATTTGGGAAATTTTTGAATATCTCCCTTAGTTTCTTAGACATTTTTGAAAAAGTCACCGACTCAATTTTTTTGGTTTTGAATTCTCAATACACACCCCCCCCCCACCACACCTCCAATATTTTCGTAAAAATTTCCTATCTCCCTTAGTTTCGAAGATGTTTTTGAAAAACCCCAACGATAACCTACACTTTCATAGAACACCCCGACAAAACCGCCCTCTTTACAAGCCCCCTCCCCGGATATCACTACCCCCTTTTTTGCAAAATTCCTCCTCGAAAATTGAAGAAATTTTCTAGATTTTAGAAAATATTTTTTCTAAAATTAAGTATATTTTGGTTTAAAATTAATCTCAATTTTGATCATTAATTTTACACGATTTTTTTCTAAAATTCAGAAGAAAGTTTCTAGATTTTAGAAACCTGAAGGTTAGAAATCACCGTTTCTAAAATTTAAAAACTTTTTTCTAAAGCTAATCCATTTCGCTTCAAACCGATTTCTCACAACCGAAAAATCGATTTGCATCAAACCGAAAAATCGACTTGAATCAGACTGAAAAATCGGTCTGAATCCGACCGAAAAATCGACTTGAATGAAACCGAAAAATCGATTAGAATCAAGTCGCTATCTACTACTGGAAATAGGCAGAATTTCCCCGTGAATCACTCCGTTTTTCGGTTTGATTCAAGCCGATTTTTTAGTTTGATTCAAACCGATTTTCCGGCTTGATTCAAACCGATGTGGGCTGGACCCGTTTCTACTTGAAATAAACCACTTTTCGACTTATATCAGACCCGGGATTCGGATTGGCCTAGTCCGAGTCACTTGGTCTGAATCAAGCCAAAAATAAGTTAGAATCAAACCAACGTCGACTTGAATCAATACTTTTTTTGTGGGTGAACAATCTGGAAAAATTCTGATATCAATTAAATTGGTTTCCGATGATGTTGATTCATGCGCCACTTTCTAAAATAATTTTTAATCATTCATAACAATTATTCTGCTGTGAACAATTGATAAAATGAATTATTCAGCATTCGGATTTTTCGAGAATATTTTTACGAGTTTCAATTTTCATTTTCCTATCCCTGGCGATCCAGGAGCGACGGTGTAGCGTCGTTTGTTGCGTCGTTGATTTTTATTGTCGATTTTGGGGCTAGAAAAGGGGGAATGACCCCTAAAAACATTATAAAAGTTGATATATGAGGTATTTATTCATATTGGTACCGTTAATTGCATTGTTATTTATCAATTGAATTAAATTATTTTTAGTGTTAAGAATGATGATAGAAGCTTGTAGGAGGAATGCCGCGAGATGGCGGTAGCGTCAATTTTCCGCTCGGATCAGTAAAGTCGACAGTAGTCGTAGACCAGGCTGGTCTGATCAGTCGTCTGCCGAGCTAGTTAATGGAGGTGCAATGTTGCCGCATATTTTGTTATTTTATTTTAGGTAATCAAAAGTGCACAGAAGATAAGAATTGCATCGGATATATTTTCGTATGATTAACTTTAGATAATAATAATTATTTTTGTATAGTTTTAATTTATTTTATAACGTGTTTATCAGGGGGGGAGGGGATTTCAAAATCTATCTGAGCCACCCCCATCCTTCCGTTAGCATGCGCGGATTCAATAAATAAATTGTTAAATAAAAGATGAAAATCTCGAAAATTGAGATTTTGCGAGGGGGGGAGGGAGAGGTACAACGGCGACGGGTTGCAAATTTTAGGTAACTATTAATTAAACTTTCATGAGGGGGTGGAAGGGGGAGGTACGACGACGGACTGTTGCCAATTTTACCCAACAAGGAGAGGAGGTTTCCGAATCTGACTGAGCCACCCCCATGCGTTGATTTAAAAAATTGTTAAAAAAATAAACAATGAAAACCGCGGCAATGGAGACTTTGTGAGGAGGTGGAAGGGGGAGGTGCGACGGCGGAGGGTTACTAATTTTACCCGACAAGGGGAGGGGGTTTCAGAACCTTTCTGAGCCACCCCTATCCCTCCGTTTCCATGCTTTTTTTAAATAAATTAAAAAATTGTTGAATGAAAAATAAAAATTTTGTTAATTGAAATTGCACGAGAGGGTGGAAGGGGAAGGTATGATGGCGGAGGGTTGCAAATTGTACCCAAAGAGGGGAGGGAGTTTCAAAATATATTTGAGCCACCCTCTATCCTTCCGTTAGCATGCGTTGATTGAATAAAAAAATATATCAACGCAACAAAGGAGGAGGAGGGTTTAACCCTAACACTTTCTGATCCTCATATTCGGGCTCTTATATTCTGACCCTTAGATTTTGATCCTACTGTTCCTCATATTTTTATCCACACCTTTTGACTCCTAGATTTTTACCCTCAATTCCTCTTCATTCAATTTTGGAACTTGTGAAGGTAACACTATACTTATGTGACCCAACATGAATTAATTATTTAACCGGTCTATTATGTTTGTTTTTCGGAGTTATTACGGGGAAAAATTATGAATTAGGTCGCTCACAAGAATTCAAAAATGTTTTCTTGTGAGGTGTTAATTCGTCATAGTCTGTGAACTAGGTTACACAATTAAATCCCAACCTTTATGAGTCATCCATTTATTTTGATCGGTGCTCATACAGATGTACGAGATGGTTCCCTATACTCCTCCTCCCCTTCTGGAGGTATAAATCAATTTTAGAATTACTTTTAAAGGTATATTTTGGAACAAATCGTTGTCGAGTAGTAAGGTATATTTCAAACCTTACCAGCTTATGGCGTAACCCAGGATTCATGACGTGGACGTTGCTGGTATAGAGTCCCATGACTCTACTACTTTTTTTTATGTGAAATAAATTTGAAAATTGAAAAGTTTTGGTCATTTGAAAAAATTTGAATTAAATGCGTATATGGTAACACTATACTTATGTGACCCAACAGACCATATAAGCATTACCATTTTCTTGTGAATTAAGGAAAATATACACATACATTTAATAAGAATAGAACGAATAAATTTAAATTAATCTAATCATGAAGACAGAATCAGAAAGAAAATAAAATAAAATGAAATAGTATACATGACTCTAGTGATGGGCGCGAAGCGCCCATTCGATAGTATTACAATCTAAGGCTAAAAATGTAAGGATCAGAAGGGGAAAAACTAATTGTTTATTGAATTCTTAACTCAATAAGTCATTAATTTAATTTTTAAGCAAATTTATCTATCGACAAATTAATGAATGACGTAATTTATCGATTCATTAGTATTGTTTCAGATATTATCCGATCTTAAACCTACCTAGAGATTTTTAAATCAGACCTGTTTTCAATCTTAAAGTTGCGATCTCAAAATTTAAGATAGGAACGGGACTCATGAACGGTCTTAACATTCCACCAGCATTCTTGAAGCGCGCGATGAGGCAATCGCTCATCGGCTTCTCGTAAGAATAGAGGCAAATATCGCCACAGGCGGCGCTATCCGGGGTTCAGCGTCAAGAGTCCCATATCCGTAACATGTGGAAAATTTTCGCCGAGCGGAAGAAAATTCTTTTTTTCTACTCAACCCTGATCGATAGACAACTTTTAGCACCACAAGAGTGAACTAGAAAAGTTACTTGAGGCATATAAAAAAAATTTCGCCAAATATTTTCACATTTAGGGTATATTTCTTATGAAGTAAAAATTTTTGTGAGGGAATCGCTCCTAGCGCGACTACTGATGGGTTAAATTCCATAAGATCGTATGTTAAGATCGGAAATTGGTCTGATTTTAAGACTGTTTATCGGACTTTCTGTCTTAAGTCTTAGTTTCAGACCGCTCGTAAGACCGGAGTTTTTACAGTGTTTTTACAGTTGGACCATTTTTCCATTCACACAACGTGATTAACTGATTCAAGGGACGTGTGGATAGATAAGCGGTGAGAGGGTATGAAAAAAAAATCAGTCAATATTTACTTTCTATTTTATTAACTGTTGCGCCTGTTTTGCTGACAAATTAGCAATAGGCTTCCGAATGGGTTTGAATATGATACTCACTTCTGACCTGCATTTCTGGATGTTATTTCTCCCCTACACTTTTCATCCTCATAACCTTAAATTTCAACTCTCATAAACCATAGCTGTGACCAGTATGCTCCTTATTTTCGACCCTCGTGACCATCATCTTTAGTTTCGACACTTGTGAACCTTGGTTTTATCTCTCGCGATCTATGGTTTTGCAACCCTCACTAGAAGGGTCAAAATGAAATCCGAATAAGGGTCAGAAATGGTGAAAAAGAGTCAAAACAAGGATCTGGATAGATCGGAGTAAGTGTCAGAAAGGGTCAGAGTAAGGTTCAGGAACGGTCACAATGAGGCTGATATGGAGACCTTAGGGAGTTCGTATGGAGATTATATGGGTATCATATGAGGGCGATATGAAGGACATACGGCGCTTATGTTAAGGTCATATGGAGGTCAGATAGGGGTAATAAGGTGTTCTATATACTGTGACAGGTCCCGTATACATTTTTAGGTCCATTGAATTTTATCATTGGACTTTATGTTTTTGGGGGCCCTGAACACGAATGTGAGTAGTAAGAGGGCATTATTGGCGAATTTTTTTCCAGGAATTACCCCCTTCCCCCCCTTTTTTTCCAGGAAGTGCACGTGCACGTCCCCCCTCCCCCCTCGGCGGCATTCCTTTGAAGAGGTCGTCGGCGCGCTGGGGGGCCCCTTGGGGTGCAGGGCCTCAAAGTTGGGGTCCGAGGGTCACAGGAAGTGGGTGGTAGGTGGAAAATGGCCGCCAGATAGAAAATGAGTGGCGGGTGGAAAGTGGGTGGTGGGTGGAAAAGGGGGGGAAGTGGGTTGTGGTAATAAGAAATGACTACATAACGCTCGATTTATAGGATTACATAAATTATTTATTCAGAAATTATTCTTATTGTCTAGGATACATAATTTTCTTAATTGTAAAGGATGATGATGATGGTGATGATGATGATGATGATGATTATTATTATTATTATTATTGATCAATTAATGAAGGTACATAATTTTTTTAGTGGAACGCTGATTACAATGTAAAATACCTTTGCCAGATCAGCTCTGAAAAGGTTTACTTAAATTTTTACGATTATAATTTCGGTTTTGAGTAATTTTTTAAAACAGTTTCATAATAATGCGATCGTTACGTTTTGTGTCTGAAGAAAATAGTTTATGAAAGAATTGTAAAGACCGATCATTGAACAACCAGTGAAGCACACTAATGCAGTACTGGCCACAAACATCAGACGATATATCTTGGAGTCTTTTCTGGCTCCATTCATATACATGACAAATTCGCTTAAGACGCTGAGCCATTCTTGTGTCGAAGGGCGGTATTCCGAAGCTGTCGAAATAGATTCCTCGTCCATTGGAACCGAGGTAAACGGCAACCCAGTGGCTTCCTGCTTGGTTGTGGTTATCGGTATTGATGATGATGGCACAGGGCCGGGACCATGTCCAGGGGACACGGTCAGCAGGGTAGACGCCTCCAATTGATGCATCGGTATGGGGTAGTACCTTCAGGAGCTCAAGTGTATTCATAAGACGATGGTACGCAGG